>NC_090196.1:24356234-24601234 GCF_024679245.1 Pseudorasbora parva | reverse complement strand
AAAAAGCTATTATTTAATTGTTATTATTATACAATAACAAATAAACCATATTTTTTACAATTATATTTAATTATATTTAAAAAAAAATTATATATATATATATATATATATATATACGTTTAAAATTAATTTCCAGCTGAAATGTTGACGGTATACTGTATGTAACAATCTAAGTTTATATCATAATATACTTTAAAAAGCCTTACATAAAAATAATGTCAGAAAAAAGGTGACTTGAAAATGACTGCTTGTGACTTGAACTGCTTTCCCAACCAGTGAGAGCTTGGAAAATATAATTTACATTATTACATCACTTAACATCTGTATAGTGAAGTTACAATGCTGAGAGCAAAGGCACTGTGCCTTTGGGGAAGGCCTTCAGTACAGCCATGTTTTATTTATTATTTCTTTAAGTTGTGGGTTGGTTCAGAATGTTAGTCCATTCTAGCCTTATTTTCCTCATACTTGTACTCATATCAAGTCAGGAACGCCATGTCAGATAATCTAAAAGCAAACATTCCCACCCTAATAAAGTGCTCTTTTTGGCACGGAGCATTTACACAGCCTATTAAGTCAGGCTGTGGACTCATTTCGGGACTGACGGAAGATGCATGGGATAAATTGCAGGAACTCTGGTTGTCACTGACTTAGATTTGTGTTTCATGTGGATTTGGCAGAACAGTTCTTGTTAAATGAGTTTCCTGTGTTCGTCCGGCTCTCGGATACCCATTGATTTGTGAATGGTATTTCGGCCAGGGGATCTGCAAACCTCTCAAAGAACTGGCCCATGTTTTCACTGACTTAAAATTAAACTTTGTTGCAAACCTACCCACAAGCAAACATTGCATATCACAGTCTCTGATTATGGCCATCTTTTTAGATACACTATAGTGAAATGTTAGGGATGTTATTTATTTTTTGGTTAAGAATTAAAATACTTGTATTCAGCAGGAATGATTATTTTGATTTAAAAAAAATCTAAAGTGACAGTAAAGACATAAATAAAAATCTATTTACTCTGGAAAAATTCTGGAAAAAAGTGCCAGTTTCCACAGAAATATGGTTTGGGGTTGAGGGTTGGGTTCCCTGTCTGTAAAGATCACATTTGGGGCGAGGTCACCTTCGGTAGAAATCATGTTTGCGTGGGCACTGCAGTGTGATCGAAAAGAGCACTTTTCACTTTCATAGGGGCAGGAGCGCTCTGTCCAGTCAGTGATCTGCAGTGTCTGCACATCACATTTTAATATCGGTAAGGCACGCTTTGAACCTCAACCGAGGATGGTACTATTTAAGTGAGCCATACCATGCAGTGGAAAAGCGCCAAAAAATTGCAATACCGTGCTGTGCCATGCAGTGGAGAAGTGCCATATTAATCTAAGAATCAGTTACTGATAGTAAGTCGAAGGTCTAAAGTGGACCATCAAAATGTAATCATTGTTTTTACAATATTTTTAACTAAATAAGTGCAGCCATTGGTGAAATAATTATTTCGAGAATGTGTAGAAAAAATCTTATCAACCTGAATCTTTGAGTGGTAGTGTTTGTCACGGGCTGTAAACCAGACAAGAACCAAAAGTGGAACTGAAAATAAACTTTCTTTATGATTATGATAAACAACATGAACAAAGTTAAACAGAAGATTGAAAAGATATCAGACGAATGCTTAAAAGGATAGCTCACCCAAAAATGAAAATTAGCACGATTTACTCGCCCTCAAGCCATCCTAGGTGTATGTGCCGTTCTCCTTTCAGACGAATACAATCAGAGTTATGTAAAAAAAAAAATGTCCTGGCTAATCCAAGCTTTATAATGGCAGTGAATAGGGGTCAAGGTTTTGAAGCCCAAAAGTGCATCTATCCAAGTACATGAACCTACTCCACATGGCTCTGGGGGGATAATAAAGGCCTTCTGAAGAGAAGCCTAAGAAAAATATCCAAATGTAAAACTTAATAAACTAAAATAGCTAGCTTCCGTCAGGCGGCCTATGCCAATTGACTTACACCAAAAGGGTAATCTCTGACCCAACCCATGACGCATTGACAAAATAGGCATCTTCAGAAGGCATGGCGTGTGGAGTATGTTTATGATGGATGCATGTTTTGAGCTCGAGAAAATCTCGACCCCCATTCACTCCCATTATAAAGCTTGGAAGAGCCAGGACATTTTTAAATGTAACTGATTGTATTCGTCTGAAAGAAGAATGGCTAGAGGGTGAGTAAATCATGGGGTATTTTTAATTTTTGGGTGAACTATCCCTTTAAAGCTGATGCAGTCATAAATGACCAAGCATCTTAGGAAGCCCCTGTTCCCTGTCCGATCATAGTGTACGTTTTTGTGCACGGCCACATATTCCTCCATAGCGGTTATCAACTAGGCAGAAATATGAGCCTCTGTATATTAAATGTGCTTGAATGAGTGTGTGAATCTGGCCGATGTGTGGATCCAAACAATTGCACAGCAAGGAATCATTCATCAGGGCAGCTGACGCGACAGCAGATTCCCAGCTCTCATGTGACTCAAGCTTGTCCTCTAAATTAGGCAGCTTGGTTCAAAGTAGGAGGTGTTAGCGCGGGCGTGGTGAGACCTGGACAGTAGGCAGCAGGAGATAAGGGCCAACAAAGGCTAAACATGCTTTGTTATGTCATAATAAGAAGAGGCTTATCTCTTATAAACAGCCTTGGTCTTAAATAACTAATTCAGTGAAATATCTGGAAGCTCTGTTACCAATTCATGCAAAGTTTTGCTCACTGAGCAAAAAGGCAGAAGACAATAGTGGGTTTTATCTGGTACCTGAGCACATGCTGTGGACATTGGATTTAGTGTTTCCTTTAGATCGTTTTCTCTGGTCATTTTGTCGTATTAAATGAAAACATTTTTCAGAAAAACCAAATTCCTAGAGTTGACCTGTCTGTTGAGGGAGACGGCGAGCTGTGTAATGACTCCCCGAGCTCTGGCATTTGTTGCAGCTGGTGCTGGGCACCTGGACCAGCCCTGAAACCAGAGCTACCCACGGGCATCTTGCCCAGTGCATCAGTGAGCATGTACCGCCAGCAGTCTTCCATAAGTGAAATTAAGTATCCAGTAAGCTAATAAAGACTGTTTCCACTGTGTAAGATAGCAACTGGGAATTTGCTGGTATTCAGACACGTTGCATCATGGCACATATCAGATGATATTTATGGAAAATGAGACTTAAAGGGATAGTTCACTCAATTCGTTTGGCACTGTTCATGTTGTTCCAAACCCGCATGACGTTCTTTCTTCTGTGGAACACAAAAGAAGATATTCAAGATTGAAATGTTTTTCTTTGTACTATGAAAGTCAGGGCTAATCAAAACAGCATTGGAATCCATTGACTTTTATTTTTATGGACAAAAAAAAAAATATATATACAAACCGGATTTCAAAAAAGTTGGGACACTGTACAAATTGTGAATAAAAACAGAATGCAATAATGTAGAAGTTTCAAATGTCAATATTTAATTCAGAATACAACATAGATGACATATCAAATGTTTAAACACAGAACATGTATTATTTTAAGGGAAAATAAGTTGATTTTAAATTTCATGGCATCAACACATCTCAAAAAAGTTAACCACTGTGTGGCATTCAGTCTTCTTTTTATAACAGTCTGCAAACGTCTGGGGACTGAGGAGACAAGTTGCTCAAGTTTAGGAATAGGAATGTTGTCACATTCTTGTCTAAAACAGGCTTCTCATTGCTCAACTCTCTTTGGTCTTCTTTGTCGCATCTTCCTTTTTATGATGCGCCAAATGTTTTCTATGGGTGAAAGATGCAGGCTGGCCATTTCAGTACTTGGATCCTTCTTCTATGCAGCCATGTTGAAATTGATGAAGTATGTGGTCAGGCATTGTCATGTTGGAAAATGCAAAGTCTTCACTGAAAGAGACAACGTCTGGATGGGAGCATATGTTGTTCTAGAACTTCAGCATTGATGGTGCCTTTCCAGATGTGTAAGCTGCCCATGCCACACGCACTCATTCCACCCCATACGATCAGAGATGCAGGCTTCTGAACTAAGCGCTTATAAGACCTTGGTTTGTCCTTTAGTCCCGATGACATGGTGTTCCAGTTTTCCAAAAGAACTTAAAATTTTGATTCATCTGACCACAGAACAGTTTTCCCCTTTGCCACAGTCCATTTTAAATGAGCTTTGGCCCAGAGAAACTGTCTGCGTTTCTGTATCATGTTTATATATGGCTTATTTATTTATTTTACTTTAGCGTTTTAGCCAGCAATTGCGAATGGCACGGTGGATTGTGTTCACCGACAATGATTTCTAGAAGTATTCCTGAGCATGTTGTGATTTCTATTACAGTAGCATTCCTGTATGTGATGCAGTGCCGTATAAAGGGCACAAAGATCATGGGCATCCAGTATGGTTTTCCAGCCTTGACCCTTACGCACAGAGATTGTCCCAGATTCTCTGAATCTTTGGATGATATTATGCACTGTAGAAAGAACTTCCAGCTCTTTGCAATTTTTCTCTGAGAAACTCCTTTCTGATATTGCTCCACTATTTTTCGCTGCAGCATTGGGGGAATTGGTGATCCTCTGCCCATCTTGACTTGTGTAAGACACTGCCACTCTGAGTCTCTCTTTATACCCGATCATGTTGCTAGTTGACCTAATAAGTTGTTTCAGCTGTTCCTTATAAGTACATTTAACTTTTCCGGCTTCTTATTGGTACCGGTCCAAACTTTTTTGGAATGTGTAGCTCTCATGAAATCCAAAATGAGCCAATATTTTGCATGACATTTCAAAATGTCTCACTTTCAACATTTGATATGTTATCTATATTCTACTGTGAATGAAATATAAGTTTATGAGATTTGTAAATGATTGCATTCCTTTTTTATTCACAATTTGTACAGTGTCCCAACTTTTTTGGAATCGGGTTTGTAAAACAGATACATTTTTCAATATCAAATTTTTTCTCATCTTTAAGGTTCCGCAGAAGAAATAAATGCTAACAGGTTTGGAACAACCTGAGGGTGCATAAGTGATGACAGAATTTTGGTTAAGTGGTATAAATCTCTTTAGTTAGCATTAAGTCACGGTGCTAATTCTAGCAATGCAAGTTCTAATCCGACTTAGATTAATTTCCTGATTCTCAAAATAAACCCTGCATAAATAAAGCACAAAAACTCAGTGTTTATTTAATATTAAGGGACTTTGTTTGTTAATTTGCGAAAATCACAAAGAAAAAGCTGTTTATTTATTTTTAATAATAAAGACTTGCATCATCTCCTGACCAAAACAAACCCCACATAAATTTAGCACAAAACTCTCACCGTTTATTTAATGCCAAGGAACATACGATTTATTTATTTATTATTTTTATGTAATGGTTTTAATTATTTATGTTTTTGTTTTTGTTAATTTGTAAAAATAGCAATGACATATCAGATTTTTTAATTAAGACTACAAGATAAGAACAATACCAACAGTTATTTATTTAATACCAACAGTTATTTATTTAATGTTTTAATTATTTGTTTCATTATTTCTTGTTATATATTGACCTATTTGTTTTTGTTTATTTGTTAATTTGTAAAAATCACTAAGAATATATATTTTTTATTATTATTAAAAAAAAGAGTCTTTCCGCTGTGTATGATTGACATGAGAAATACAAATCATACAGGTCTGAAATGAAATGAGGTGAGTAAATGATGAGTTCTCTTTAAGATTGGGAAGTTAAACTTCTCCTATTGCATTTCATTTTCATTTGCAAAAGCATGCTGATACCTGGTGTTTGGTTATGATACTACCGTTAAAAAAACCATATGGTAACACCAGTGTTTTGAGGCTCGGGGGTGACAATATTAACGTAGCACTGGGATACCAGTTACTTGACACCAGTGTTTTCAGTATAAGGCCATGTCCAATCTTGTGTCTCTAATCAGACTGTGTAGTGATCCTGATCTGCTGTTCTTTCCAGTGCCATATTTCACTTCACCACAGCTTCTTCTTTTTTCATGCTTGGGGCTTCAAATTAGTTGTTGGATCCTCAGTGGGCCGATTAAACGAGGGCAGTCTCATTCTCAGCCTCTCATTAACCAGCAAGAACAATCCTTCCTCTGTCTCTGTTGCTTCCACAGAGAGCCTCATTCAAGCTTCCTGAACTTTTTTAAAACGGCACTTTGTAATCTGTCTTTATGATAAACGCCTTCAAATACGATCACTTCTTTCACTCATGACCCTTCTCTGGCTGATTTTCTGTCCTCATTGTAAATGATCTATTAAAATGATGTTTGCACAAGTTTGTCAGGAGATTCTGTTGACAGAGGTCGAGGGAATTGTGGGGGTGGGTCTTGTTTGAGGGCTTTGCCTGCTCTCATTGGTTTTGAAGTTGCAGGGGGTGGGGTTTATAGCTTTGAGGCCCCCATTAGGCAGTGAGTGTGGCGTTTTCCTGAAGCACCATTATCAGAAATATGCCTTAGGTAATAGTGTGTTGTTTAAAGGACAAGTAAGGAGAATTAGTTGAACTTGGACTGTTTTCTTCTCCTTTAGAACCTGGACCACAAGACACACTTTTGCACTTTGCTGCGAAGCGTGGACTACGCAAGGTAGCACTCTTTCTCCTCCAGCAACCTGGAGGAAGAGAGGCTCTCCGACTTCCCAACAAACAGGGTCGGACACCGGCCAGGGTCGCACAGAAGAGAGGCCACTCGCAGCTCCAGAAACTGCTGACAGAGTAAGTGTGCAAGAAATTTGTATCCTTAACCAGTATTTTTAGATCGTTATAGTAACCTTTTTTGCCTCCAAGGCCCCCCTCCATTGTCCGCGACAATATTTGAAGATAGATATTCATGATACATCTGCTATGATAACAGATCAGCTCATTTGAAGATCTATTATTTACAGAAATGGCAATGTAATAGAATTATTAAATAATTCAACTAATTAAATTCAAAATCCTAATAACTTAAATGTTCTTCATAGTTAACTTTTTTTTTAAATACTAAATTAATTTACATGACTTTTTTTTAGATTGTAAATACAGGCAACTTATTTTATTTTCAATTTATTATTTTATTATTTTTTATTTTATAATTTATTATTTTTTATTATTTTGCATAACAAAATGATAAAATATTGTATTTATTTATTTATTTATTTATTTATTTTAGTTTAGTACTAATTAGTAAATTTTATTTAATATATTTATTTAGTATTTTAGAATTTATTTTAGTATTTATTATATATTTAGTATTTATTTAGTTTTTATTTATTTAGTATTTGTTATTTTTATTTATGCTGTTTAATGCAAGCAGAGGAGTTGATCAAACAGAACATAGTTTAGTGGATGTTGTGACCTTTGAAATGCCTTAAACAAATACACCTTTATCGTATTTGTCTCTCGCAAACATAAAATATTGTCGTAAAGGTGAAGCTTGTAAGTTGCAAAAATAATTGTTTTTCAAATCCCAAACACACTCCCTGTCTTCCATTGGTCAGACAAAAAGATCCATCAGGCTCGTTTGTTTTCTCAAAAAGACAAAATGAGCAATGTTAGATGGAGTCTTAATAGATTTAGATACTTTATCTTGAAAATGAGCTAAGATTTAGTGTTGTGTTCTGCAGAAAGGAGGATGTTGAATGTGGGGGAGACGAGAGCAAAGCACAAGGACAGGCCATGTGGCTCTGAGCTCTTTGTAAACAGTTAAATCCACAGAAGTTTTCTCAATCTTTTTAAAGGAAGCCGAAGCAATCTACACCAGAAACCGGTTTCAAACCAACAAGATCCTGTCTGCGGATTTACTCAGTAAAGTGGCATTACCTGTGTCTGTGTGTAACAGAGACGTTTACTTTTATCAGCTTCCCTCAGCCAGGACTCTTCACAGACTATGACTAGCAAACCTGTGTTTCCGTACAGTATGCTCCCCTACTTGACTATTCGGAAACAGGGCACCAAGGCAGTCTGAAGGATAGAGGAGAGACCAGACTCTGAGCTAGTGTGTGATCTGTGCTCCCTGGATTATAGGAGTCTGTTATAGGAGGCTGTTAAGTGCTCTGGTTTAGTGCCTCATTTAAAGCAAGTGTACTGAACCACAGCGCACCCTTAGACATTGCCTCAAATCTTTCCATCAAAGATCATGGTATTTCGTTGGTGGTTTCTCGAAGATATTTTGATGTGCTTTTCCCTTGGCTTTCTATGAAGGCTGAATTGTAAACGTAATCATATTAATATATAGGGTAACATGGGGGAAGAGGCAGCCTTTAGAATATGAATGTGGATTTGTTTTTAAACTCCAACATATTTAGATATAAGTTTAGCAGGTGTTGGATAATGGTTCATCAGCCAATGTGTTATTATAGGAAATAAAAGGAACATTTGTAAATTTGCTTGCGTTATCCTCAATGTTTCCAAGAATGTTTAAATCCAGAGAAATAATCTATTTTAAACAGGACATGGTTTTATTTTGTAGAAACCATGGAAACATCAATATATTGTTTTATTAGACAGGTGAGCAACTGTTTGGATGCATTCATTGACAGAAAACAAATCGTTGTATAGATCAACACACTAAGTTTCATTGTTTAAATCTAGTTTGATCGTGAGTACCATGTTTCACCATTACTAATATTGATCTGGTTTACTGAAGTGTGCAACAAGTGTCTCATAGTCGCAGCCGAGCGAACGCACAGAGTAGCATTATAACATCTTTCAGCATACTCAAATAATGTATCTAATATGATAAAACAGCGCTGCTTTACCCCACACATGCATGACCAGGAAAAGCAGAAGCAGTCTTCTGTCGCATAATAAAATCAGACAAATTTGAATTTAAAGTTAAAATTAGTCCATGAGTTATATACAAGCATATGAATATTAACATATTTAATTGATCATTTGTTTTATTTATTTAAGATATGGCATAGGTCAGATATGTCAATAAAGACTGTGAAATCAAATTGAATGATTTCACTCAACCTGTAGGTTTTAATGAAAGTTAAGATGTCTGAAATGTACATGGAAATAATAAATAATATTAATTACAAAAAGTATCAAATGTAATACTTACCTCAAGGGACTAATTTTTTCTTTTTTCTTAAATAAAAGTTCTAACTTTTGCTCCTTAAATCTAAAAACATTAATGTGTCCACAAAAACCTTATTAACAAATACACTAAACTTCACAAATGTTGATATTCAAATGAAATGACAAAATAAAAAATGGTGTAGCCATTCATCAAAAGTGTCATCTTTGATCAGGAGATAAACAAATCTTACCCCATGTTACACTAATACATTTGAATCTTTTACAATACATTATAGTACTTACCGGTTTATGAGTGCACCTTTTAAAGAGAATAAGGTATAATGCATGATCAAAATTCAAAATCATCATATTTTATAATATTAAGTAAAATAATGTAATAAAGTATAATAGTAAGTATAGTAACTGTGGTCAGTCATTTTGAGTGTGCAATTATTTTTGAAGTGTATAAGGCATTTTGATTATTTTTCATTATATATCTAAATATTATCTCATGATGATACCAGTTGAAGTCATTGTTGTGTTCATAGATTAATCGATTAAATTAGTGATAGAATAGAAACAGCACTTATACATAACAATTCATTCAGCTCTCCAGTTCTTAAGAGTTCAGCCTTTCATCACATCTGCCACCTCTCCTTTTCACTTTGCACTCTTTAGTTCCCCTTGAGTGATGTCACTGGGTTGCTATGGATACCCTGTTGAACCTTAGATACAGTGTAGGTGAAAACAGTTCCTGTTGTTACCCATGCGTCAGGGCCCTGGGGGACAATCTGAGCCACTCGCGCGCACAAAACACTAGCAGTTGCACATTTTTCTTTTGAAAGCCAGTAGCTTTCCATGTCGATGGGAGACTGACAAATATGTGAAGAGGATATGTAATGTTCAGCTGTTAACACTGCCACAAGGAATGTCAAATTTCACTTTTTTATGTAATCACGCTGTTTTTTTCTCTGCATGCGGAAAAGAAAAAGAAAACCAGTTTTTATACAAGTGAGAGTGATTTTTATTTTTTCCATATGTCTAAAGAAACAATGAAATTCTTGTTGTCCGGGCTCACCGCAGCATTATGATGACTGTAAACCTGTTTTAAGTTGTTGTTTAAACGAGTGATTTTTCACACTTGACATTCTGTGTTCAATGGCTAACCACAGTGAGTATTGTGAATTACATCCCATCCTGTAGGTGTGCTGGGTGTGGCCTTGCTGATTCAGTGCCTCTAGACTGGGTGTTCTCAAAGTTTGCTATGTTTGTGTTGGGCAGGGTTGACAACTTGCCCGAGTTGGAGACAAAAGCGTCCAAGTGGTGTTGCCCAGAAGGCAGAGTTCTGCGACACCACCCCAAGATAAACACTTACACCCTGACGCTGGAGGATGTGCCAGGGAGTCCCCCACCTAGCCTTCAGTGTGATGTGGAGGAACTCCAACGCCTCATTCGGTCACATCAGAAGGTGAGTCAGTGATTTGAGAGTCCTCCGTGGCAGTGGGTGGGTCTTATTTTCTTGCTCTGCCACTTTAAGATCACAGTGATATTTCCAGCTGGGTACGATCAGCAGGGTTTGTTTGCTTTTGTGCTAGAACTCTGCAGGAGGTAGCTATCTTTGACTAAAGGAAGTGACTAAATGCAGATCACAGACTAAACCGTCTCTCTCTCTCGCTCTCTGATCACGCACCCTTGCTCTTCTCTGGGTGAATGTTTAATGTCAGTTTTAATGAGGACTGTATAAGGCATTCTGCTTTATTTAATAGCTATTTTTGAACTTTGTTTATTCAGGAAGATCCTCTGACACAGCATAAGCCAGCACTGCTGATTCTTAACAGAGACTCAAGTGATAGCACAGAAACTGCTGACTGCCTTCCGCCCAACTCACTGGAGCTTGAGCATCAGAAATCTATCTCTGAACAAGAAGAAACCTGCCAATCACTTTTAAACAGCTCTGCCACTGAGGATGGATTGTGTCTTCGTCAGAATGGCACTGGAGATCATGTCCAATCGCAGGACGTGGAGGCGGAGCCTGAACTGCCAGCTGTAGGTGATACTGGGAGGGCTTCAGATAAGACTGACTGTGCGCAGCGGCGGGTAGAAAGCGATTCTGTGACTTTTAGTGCCCCTTCCTGTGGAAATCAGCAGGAGGAAGCTGATATAGAGCTCTGCGTAATCAGTGCCAAGCAGGGGGCTGCTTCACAGCCTGATAAAGGGAACCAAGAAGAGCAGGAGACTTGCCAGAGGAGTTCAGAGACTGAAACAGGCTGTAACGCTCAATCTGGCAACCTTGAGTCCCAAGACATGGGCCACGCACAATCTCAGGGTCTCCTCCCCACGGAAACTAGTCAGCCTTCACAAAGAGAGGAGGAGAGCGAGGGGAGTACAGATATTAGTTGGCGAGGGGACTTACCAGAGGAAAGGGAAGGGGAGACGAGTAGCAGCCAGGAAATAGGCTTAAACTCTTCAGCACTTTCTTCCCATAATCCAGAGGAGAAAGATCAGCACGGCGACGGGATCGAATCCAAGCTGCCTACAGAATGCTCGATGAGGACAGATGAAGCTAAATTGACTTTAATCCAGGTAAATTCAGACGTTACCTCGCCTATACAAAACGATGGAACTGTTATTTCTGATGGTGTTGACAAGCCACATGGTCACCTAGAAACAGAGACAGGAAATCTCAACGAACACACCAAAGGCAACACTGAGTCAGTTTCTGGTTTGGTTGAGGATGACGTTAGCGTAAAGCAGAACTCTGCATTTAGCATTTTAGAGGGAGATCATTTGGTATCGTTAAGTCTCCGGCCAAACATGGCCCCAGGACCGGAGCATAATGGTCAACGAGGACTCTCACCCGTTCCTGAGACTTCCTCTTATGAAGGTCCAGCTGTGGATCCCTTGTCTGAGACTACAGAAAATTTTCAACAGCCTCCTCAAGTCACACAACCTTCAGAAACTGCATCAGACTTGTTAAATGACTCTGCTTGTGACATTAATGTAGTAGCAGGGGTTTCCGTTGACATCACTGCTGAGGTTTCACCTTGCCAGATTGAAGGGGCTTTACTTGATGAATGCAAAGAGAAGGTAGCCCACAATGAGATGATACAAGACCCTAAAGAGCTCATTAAAGATTCAGAATCAATCATGGAAGTTGTTGTCTCGGAGTTAGATGACAAATCAAAATCTTCTGATGAAGCTTCTCTGCCAGTTGACACCGAAGTCTGTATTGGAAGTGATTTACAGCAAGATGTGTCCGTGATACAGTCTTCTGAACATTCTGGAGGTGATATAATTGTAGGAAAGCTGTCAGGAGGAGCATCTGAAACATTTGTTCAGCCAGACTCTATGTCCAATATGGTGAAGCAAATTCCTGAGGAAAATTCTGGATTTACCATAAAAGAAAATCAGATTTGTGAGCCAGGGGTACCATCGGTCGTAGTGCCCACTTTGCAAGGGGAACCAGGATTTAAGGATGTTGCTCCAGAGGAGCACCTACAGGAAAGGGAAATTGACTCCACTTCACAGGAAACTCTCAGCGATCTCCCTGATTCTTCGGAAATCTCACACAATGATTGTGCTGAATCCAGTGCACAGTCCCAGCTCCCAGAATCCTCCAAGGAGAGTGCACACACACCAACAGAACCCATTGTTGAATGTGTGAATGGCCTAGACCAGTCTTGTGCCTCCCTCCTAACAGAAAGCGAAAACAGCAGATCTTCTGAGAGCCCATTTGCTGATGGTGTAATTCCCGATGGGGATAAATGTGTTCAGGTGACTACCGAAATGAGTGAGACGGCCGTCTCTGGGGACAGCCCATCCTCTCCCCTGGACACCACCAGTGGTTCTGCTCTAGAGAGCTCCTCCATGTCTGACTCCCTCAGTGCCTCATCCTCAACAGCTGCACTTACTTCCCCTTTGGATATTAATAGTGGATTGCGCCAGGATTTGGAACACACTTCCCCAGTGGATATAGACAATGATTTGTCTGAGGAACTGCAGCCCTCAGACACACTTGACAGCCTGAATGGATTACATCAAGATACTCTTGATAGTTTGATGGAGCACAGCGAAACTCTTCACCAGCATGTTGAGGAACTGCATGTGGAACAAATGACAGGTAATGCATTGTTATTTATCACTCTGCGGATGCTGATATAGATTGCCTTTATTTTAGGGACTATGATGCAGTTCATCATACTATGAACAGTTGTGTTGTGAATTGATCTAGAACTTAGTGCACCTGCTTAATTAAGTTTGTTTTCAATGCCAATTCTAATCTTCAAAATAACTAAAATTAGCTTCAGTTGTGACTAATTCAGTTGTACTGTATTCAACTTACTTTTGTGTGTGCATTTGAATACAATGGTGTTTGCCTTACAGATTACTTTGTTTTATTCTGAATATATATTTTGATCAGTGGTTTAGGTTTCCTTCCGGAAGGGGAAAAAAACTTTCTTGTCATTCAGGTAACTGTGTTAATAGGGAGTGTTTGCAAATGACAATGTGTATTTGCAGCACAATGTATCCTGGCAACCTGGTGATGTCACCTCCGTCTCACATCATAGAATGAAAACAGTTGAAAGATTGTCTTGTGTACTTTTTTTTCACAAGGTAGACGCCCAGCTCTTTTCCACATAGATGAGAATTCAGCATTGTTCTACTAATAGCTGCTTACTGTATGTGTTATTTATATCACATTCATGGAGCTGCTGATCTCAGTTGGATAGAGGGAATAAGTCACTTCCTTTCAGCTGAGCCTTATCTGTAAGGGCAGACGGGCAGTGCCCCACCAAAATATTGATCCAAACATAGACTTCTATATAAAATGTATCAATAATAAATTGTAAATATGTTCAGAATTTGGGAACAAATATTTTTCTAATTTTCTAGACTATATTAAGTCGCCAATTGAGCAAGACATATTCAAATTTAACGTATGGCTTTGCCAGGCATGTATTATGATACTAAACTGAGCAGCTGGTCTCTGAGTCCTCCCCTGTCTCACACATTTCCAATGTAAATCTGTGGTAAAAAATGGAACTGCAGTGTGTTCTTATTTAGAGCTATTGGGGCAGATTTCAGACTGGCCTGCTTGTTTTCACTTTACCTTACGTAAACTTTGCTCCAGACCAAGGCGATATCAATCTGCTTCTGCTTGGTGTTGTCAAAAGTACAGACTTTGTTACCAAGTCGGTACTAACATTTTTTAAAATGTGGTGATACTAGCGTTTCCATCTAGCATTTTGAGCGCTGTTGAACAGATTCATAAATACCTCTGATTGGTCATCGTGTTCACGGGTTCAACATATACGTCTCTGCTTGGCTACAATGATCATCACTTCAAAAACATGTTGTAAATAGACATCTTTTACACTCTTCACAGAACACAGGTACAAACATGAGCGCTTGAAAGTAAGCGTCTATCAGTGGATCAGTTTATCAGGGGATATATTAGGGATCCGCTGAAAGACGCCTCGTGTATCTGTGTAAGCGCTCAGTGAAGAGCCTTAAACCACTAAGCTATGCTTATATTAGTCTGCATCAGGTCAGTAACTAGTTGGCATGTTCGTCCTATGTGGACTTAAAAGTATAAATCTTTTAGTTTAAACATTCTCTTCTGAATAGCCTTATATATTTAGGTTTGCGAATAGACATAACTTTATTTTCCTCACTGGAATTTCTCCACAACTTGTAATATTTTAAAATGATTATTAAAATTATTTGGCTTTTATATATAACTTTCCCACTTTCCCACAGCGTTCATTTTCATAAAATCAGTTCAGACAAATCAGGCATGATCATTTGAATATACTCCAGGGTTTCTGCAGATATAAAGCCATATGCTAATCGCTGAAGTAACCCTTTAAACGCCCGTCAATCAATATTTGAGCACCACGCTCAGGCTGACAAATGCAACACCTGCCAAAAGTGTTCTGTGTGTTCAGCAATTACAATATAAATATACTGCTTCCTTTTATAAAATGCTATATTGCTGTGTGGGTTCATAATGTAGTTTAGCAGTATTATCAAGATTTGGGTTTTATTTCTGAGTAAACAAATAAACCTGAAACACCACTGAAATATTCAGGCCTCTAACATGAATCAGCAGTTAATGAATGACTTTTTGGAAGTTTCAGGTAAAAGTCACGCATGTGAATTTCCCTGAAACTGTGGGTCTAATTCAAATGAAAATGTTGTTCTTACATGGAAAAACTAGCTTCATCATCTACAGCAAGTTTTCACAAAATGGCAACGCAGTTACTTTTAAAACTTAAAATAAAAGTGCTTCATCCTTCTCTGTTCCACATTATAAATGCATTTTGCCTTGATTCCACCTTACAGATGACAGCACTTTAGCAGAGGATGTGGTGGATGGACACCGAGACTCCTTAGCAGACGCAACAAATTCCAAAGTGGTGAGTATCCTTTGGCTATTACCCTCAACCTGCCATCGAATAAATAAATCATTAACATTTATACCTCTCGGTGTGAGTCACTTTGCTTCCAGCCACCCTGAATTCTCAGTAGCTAGGAAGGTAGTAGTATTCCCGAAAGGCTCCACTGACTAGATTTTGAGGGATGTATTCAACCTGACCTTTTGTCGTAAATCAGATTTTTCCGCCTGGTTGCTGAAAGTCTTCTGACGCAGGCCTGAGTTGGAACTGCTGAACTGTCCCTCGTAAGGTCAAATGGGCAGATATGGGAACGCTGCCACCCTGTAGATCACACTGTGGATGTGTGTGTGCGCTGTACTTTACTCATGGAGGCAAGATGACATCACCCTGAACACTTTTTTCCCCCACTTGTGTGTCGGAGGGATGATATCAGTGGCGAGAATACTGAGAGGGAGGAAGGCAAAGTGTGATAACTCATTTATGCAGGAACGCAAGAGTGATAAAGTGAGATGTTTGTCTTCATTCTTTGGAAGTCACTGGTTAGAAGTATCCTGCATCTCGCTAACTTTGTTTATTTTGTCATCGTCTTTTGGGAATCAATATTGTTTTGGTTGCTTCCTGTGCCTCCTGATTTGTTTTTTTAGATTCTGATATGATCTAAAATTATTGCTGAGGAATCACTTTCCGAATTATATAATTTCTCCTGCTGATGAACAATAAAAACATTGACATCCAATCAGAATCCGCCTGACTTTAAAGTGCTCAAGCATTTAAAATGGTGTCCGACAACCCTGTTGAAAAAAACAAACAGCATATGCTGGTTAGGTATGTTTTGAAGCATGGTAGCTAGTTTAAGCTGGTGTGTGCTGGTCCTTAGTTTTTGCTGGTTCTTCTTCATCTTCATCTTCTTCTTCACCTTTATCTTCTTCATCATCATTTAGTTTTTGATAAACTGTGAATTAATTTTACGTTGTTGTTGCGAATATCCACTTAAGGCTGTATCTCCGCAACAATTATCTTATTCAAACCAAACTTGGTACATGTCATCACAAGCATGACCTGAGGCAACATCCAGTGTTTCGGCAAAGCACCACCTACTGGTCCGGAGTTACAAAAAACATTATATTTTTGCTTATAACTTCTGAACTGTTTATCCAAAAACCATAAAATTGGTCTCAGGATTCAGGACAGCATTTTGGCTGTTGGACATTTTGAATTGTGTTGACACTTGGTATGAGTCATCAGCATGGTGCCCTGATGGAGCCTGAGAAGTTTTGAAACAGCACCACCTAGTGGGGGAATTTCTTCTCTCAAACGCTTCTAACTTTTTTTGTCTCCTGAATTCTTGCAGAGTCCAACAATACCAGACTTGCCATGTTTTGGCGTATGGTTTGTGCAGCGTGGTAATTTAGCGCTTTTAAAAAGTTAGCTGATATCTTTGAAACCTGCTAGTCTGATTGAGACGAAACCAGCATGAGAAGTTTTTACTAGTAAAAACCCAGATGTCAAAATATTGATAGTAAGCGGAAGTAAAATACAATCAAAGTCAGGTATCATTCATTTTTTACATGTTTTTTATATATAAATGTTTATAACTCCAAAACTAAATGAGATATTTTCACCAAAATTGACACGTATGGGCTCATTTCGCCCACTTTTGCCTCTTGATGGCTCTATAATAGAACAAAACATGAAATTTCCGTAGACAACAATGCATGTCTCTGCCTTTTTGCTTAAAATAATCTTAAATGCCTTTATTTGCTCATTGTTGCAGTTGGTCTAACCCTCTCAACCATGTTAGCATGTCTTATTGGCTTATTTAAGTTGGCCCCGGTATTGCTGCTTGCAGCTATATTTGCTTCTGTGTTTTTGTTGTGAATTGGCCTTAAAATAGTGGAAAAGCTAGCATGTTGCTAGCTCCAGCATGGGCAATGAAATAAATGTATTCTACTGTAGGTGAAATTACTAAGTGACATAAAAGGTATTCTTTTTAGTTTGATGAGTCTCTTTTTTCCCTCCTCAAATGAACAGAGATTGCTAAATATCAATTTCTAAACCATTAGCCTGTTTTAGCTGCATTCTTCCAGTTGCATTTGAATCAAGGCCCTGTTTAAACTAGAAAGTAATAATAATTGACCCAGTTATGATTGTCTGATATTTTTTACTCCCTGACCACTCTTGTCAAGTTAGCTTATCTTCTGTCTATGTTGCCTCTGAAAACAGGCTACTTTTACACCTATCTGGCATGCAGATTTGGACTGCATCATGGTCTCGTGGATCTATTGTCAGCATTCGAAAGAAATTACACTCTGGAACATTCTATCTTAAGAGACTCTTGAGATTACAGCAGGGGTCACATTCACAGAGCTTGCTAACTTTGCTCTTGCTAGTCAAGATCACAAGAAAGCTAGGTTCTTATTAGCGGTGTTCACTAGGCAGTGTTAAACTTAGCACACATTTTTAAGATAAATGTTTTGAATCATTTTTGTAGTGATTTTTGCCATTTTAACTTGTCATACAAAATGATTCTGTCAGTTAATTTATAGAGGCTGATTGGAAATAGGATCTGATACTCCTTTCAGTCTATTTTGTTATGCTAACAAATGACTGATATGTGTGATTTCTTTACATATTTGTTACATTAATTAGTCATTGCCCTTGCTTCAAATAGTATGCATTGTGATTATCCAAGTTCTTTTTAGGAGACTGTATAGACTGTAATTAGCATTATCATATGGTGTCACTTTTGTCACAAAAAAAATGTGTACACCACTGAATCATACACCGTAAGACATGGAACATGCTGTAGATGCATACATTGATTATTTTTTAGTTCATATTGACATAAAAAAAAAATGACATGCTCTTGTGATGGATAATAAGTGTTTTTTGTTTTGTTTTTAGCTTATCCTGGTGTCTAGAGTGCTGTGGCTCCCTCTTGTGTTAGGATGCAATATAACTCCTTCCAGATGTGCATTGAGCTGTCTTGTAGTCTACGTGTTCGGGAGAGAAGCAAGGGCATAATGCGAAGACTGTGGTCTCAATATGCCACCAGCAATATGAGGGCTGCCTATTCTCTCTTTTTTCCTCGGCTCTTTTCATCTGTCCTTGTGCGGCACAGATGCATTGTGGGAAACCCCTTAAAAGAGTTCCTTTTTCACTAAACATCTAAACTATTAAACCACACAAGCTGCCCCTGGGAAACAGATCCTTAGCTGCGCACACTCACAAAAACGCACACAAACGCAAATCCAATGTGTAGTGTGTTGGAAAAAGGGACAAGGCTGCCTCTCAAGCGCTGGAATGTGAAGTGTAAGAATGGCGTGATGTTAAAGAAAAGCAAAGGGCTGGTGTTGGTGAAGTGGGAGGGTTGAAGACACCAGTGAGGCTGGTCTGGATCCATACACAATCCTTTGTATTGTTCTTGTTCGATTTCTTCCTCCTTTTGTGTGTTGTCTCATTCCCTAGTGTTAGTTTGTCCAAAAAGTAATTTACTCACCCTCATGTTGATTCAAACACATATGATTTTGTTCCGTGGAACACAAAAGGAGACATTTTGGTCATTTCAATGCATTTACAAAACTAAACAAAAATGCCTAAATGCCTTCAAAATTGGTCAATATAATGTATGCACTATATTCTTCTGAAATCACAAGGTTTTGTGTAACAAACCTTACACTAAGATCTAGCACTAGATCTTTTCTTCCATTATTGAAACTTGCATCCTGTTGAAACGAAGTATCGAAAATGAAAAACAAAAGTACGATGATGAGGACTTGGTTCAATTCACTGGTTTCTGATTAAATGGAAACACACTATATTGCCAAAAGTTTACATGGACAGGAACTTTAATGACATCCCATTCTTAATCCATAGGGTTTAATATGGAGTTGGCCCACCCTTTGCAGCTATAACAGCTTCAACTCTTGTGGGAAGGCTTTCCACAAGGTTTAGTTGCAATTTGTGTCGGAGTGTGTTTATGGCAATTTTTTACCATTTTACTAGAAGCACATTTGTAAGGTCAGGCACTGATGTTGGACGAGAAGGCTTGGCTCTACTCTAATTCATCCCAAAGGAGTTCTATCGGGTTAAGGTCAGGACTCAAGTCGAGGCCAGAGAGGCCAGTTAAGTTCCTCCACACCAAACTCGCTCATCCATGTCTTTATGGAACTTTTGTGCACTGGTGCGCAGTCTTGTTGAAACAGGAAGGGGCCATTCCCAAACTGTTCCCACAAATTTTGGAGCAAGAAATGGTCCAAAATGTCTTGGTATGCAGAAGCATTAAGAGTTACTATCATTGGAACTAAGGGGCCAAGCCCAACCTCTGAAAAACAGACCCACACCATAATCCCACATCCACCAAACTTTACACTTTGCACAAAGCAGTCAGGCAAATACCGTTCTCCTTGCAACCACCAGACTCGGCTTGTGATTTTATGTGGCTTACCACTTTGTGGCTGAGTTGCTGTTGTTCCCAACTGCTTTAAATTTATAATATCACTAACAGTTAACTGTGGAATATTTAGTAGAGGAAATTTCACGTATGGACTTATTGCACAAGTGGCAACCTATCACAGTACCACTCTTGAATTTACTGGGCTCCTGAGAGCGACTTATTCTTTCACAAAGGAAAAGAAGCGTCTGTAGAAGTGTCTGTATGCCTAGTGCTTGATTTTTGACGCCAGAATTGACAGCATGAAGCTTTTCATATGATTTCAGAAAACTATTGCAGAATTTTGCTCTCAAATCATATGGACCACTTGTATAGTGTGTTTTTGCATCAATGATGATATCGTTTTCCACATAACAGACATGAGGGTAACAACAGAATTTCATATCTTAGTTTTTAATCAAACAATTCCTTTAAATCATAGTTTGTGTTGGATGAGTGGTCTTGAATGAAACACACAGATAACATGCGCCAGGATCCCCACAAAGAGCCCTTGTTTCTTCGATCCCCTCCTCCACTGGATAATCACATGCACGCATGCAAACACACAACACACAGTAAAGAGCAAACTGACTGCGTCAGGACAACCTACACAGTTAACTGAAGTTATCTGTTTCTCCTAAGTACAAGTTAGGAACGTCATGCTAAACATGGAATGAGACTTTAATTGAAGGTGTTTTTTTGTCCTCAAGGTGTGTCTGTGCGACTGCCTTGTGTGTTTTTGTATAAAAAATTATATATACACACTGTGTCACCCTCGTTATACTTTATGGTGGATGGAAACTCCCAAGCAAAAGTGGAAAAACATTGCAATACGGCATGCATGCATTGGGACAATAACAGGCTATGTTTGTCATAATGCTACCACCCCCATTAAGAAGTTCACAGTCTTTAGCAATGCAATACTTTATTTATTTTTTGATTGTAAAGTGATTATATATTGTGCAGTGATTACAAACGATGGCAGTTATTTTACTATTATTTATATTCTAATTTACTATTTACTATTTAAAGCTGCATTATGTAATTTTTCCGACTGCTAGAGGGCACCTATAAAAAAAAAAAGGTATAGTTTGATGATGCCAAGTTTAAGCTCTGAATCTTGGGACATGTGACTTCACCTCAAGACTCGGGCAGAAATCATGTTCATGGATGCGGTTATTAACATTACTGTAGTATGAAGCAGAGCAGGGCTGAGTGTTGAGGAGCTGAGCAAGGCCGCTGGAGCGATTGTTACGCAACACGGCTCGCAAGCAGCGGGCATTTTATTATGACGGGACACAGTCGGCGGCACCATTTCTGCTTCTCCGGTCATGAGTATGAGGTAACGCAGCTCTGTTTATCATATTAAGCCCTATTCGCACAAACTAGTATTATCTAGGGACCTCTGATGATTTGTAATAATTGCAGAGAATGTCTGTGATCTTAAATCCGTGCGAATCGGCCAAGTCTGTAATTTGTAATGTAAAAATTCCACCGCAAATTTCCTACCGTATGTCGCCGAACACAGAGGTCCTGTGATAATAGTAGTCCCTTGCGAATCGACATCTGTGATTTGGCGGATTGTATATAATTTTTGCAAGTTTTTTTTTTCCTGTGAGCATTTCTATCTTTATCTTTCACGAAGAATAAAGTCTGCATTTATAATGCGCACCGTTAGGAATTCCCGTACAGCCGCACGGATAATACTTTCACTTTAGAATGAGTATCAATTTGGGAGTAAACTGATTGAATGGTGTGTTTAATATTAACATCAATACTATTCTTAATGAAAAACATAACAGAACAGTACAATGACAAGCTTGTTTAAATAGGTGCTTTTACATTTAGCATTGAAACTGAATCTTCCGCCGTATATTGTCAGCTTCTCGCTCGTGATAAATGAAATCTGACTCCTGCCGCTGGTCTGGCGTCTGTTCGCTAACTAAGCAAAATTATTTATTTATTACTATAAAATAATCAAAACGATATCGATTGCTGTTTATGATTTCATACAGCTATATCTATAACGAAGTCTTGACATCATATCCAGGAGAAGTCAGTAAATTTGAGTAAAATCACAGGCTTTTCTTATCCCGTGCGAATGCGCCACGCAACACTCAGATGTGGGGGAGTAATTTCTAAATCACAGAGGTCCCTAGATAATACTAATCCTGTGTGAATAGTGCTTTAGATACACGTTTAGATACAGATGACGTTACTCTGTGCGTTCGCTCAGCGGCTGCTGTGACACTTGTTCACACTGCTAAGAGTAAAGCGTTTCTGACGAATAAAACCGGAAACCGAGGGTAACGCAGATATCACACAATTGACAGGCGACTCCCTCAGACGTGCCGGTTCATTGGTTAAAATAGCAATTTTCTCACAATTTACAAATAGGTGGAAACATTTGGGATATTGTAAAAACTCAATTGAACAAAATATATAACACTGGCTAGTAGTTTTTGGATATTTTACTGCAAAAAAATACTATTGCATGTTCAGTATGTGTGTTTGTGTATACACACACACATATTATATAATATTATATAAATAATATATAATCATGATTAATCTATTTGACAGCACTTTATTGATTTTATTCATTTATTTATTTTAAAAGTTTTCTTTTTGTTTTCTTTTTAATTAATTATTAATTTTGAGATTTTTTTATTTTTTTGTAGTCATTTTCATTTGTTTTATTTATATATATTTAGCTTTTAGTTTTAGTTCACTTGTAGATTTAGTAATATTGGTATTATTTCAGATACTTGCAAGTTTAAGCTTTTAAGTTTTCATCTTAACTTTTATTTTATTTTTAATTTAAGCTTGATTTCAATTAACAGAAATAAATTTGAATAGTTTTAGTTAACGGTAGCAACTCTAAACCTTTGTATTTGCATGTGAAGTCATATCTCTGGGGAGAACTCTTTCCAGAAGTCCAATCTAAGTTTCTTGCACCGCCTCAATTGCACTAAATTCCCAGTGAATCTCATCACAACGCTTTCATCATTCTCGCCGTTTGAAAGGGTTGCCATGACTCCAGCTGTTAGTCGGTTGATGGTTCTTTACAGATGCAGTGATCGAGGGTCCCTTGCATCCAATGCAAAGATAAATTACAACACTTTATGCTTCTCGTTTGAATTGCGAACAGTGCAGACCAACATTTTGTTATCTTCTGCCATGACAACCTTTCTGATAGAGAGTTTGAATAGATGAAAAGCCTTATCTTGCTGGGTGGAGCCTGGGAATCTCACCCCACTGTTCTTCAAACAGTTTGAAGGATGAAACCCCTCTGAAAATGTTCCCCTGATCAACTTTTTCGAATGTGTGTGACGACCTCGTCTTTTTTGGTCACAATTAACCGACCCAAGTTCAACAACACAGTGGTGCTCATTGGGAACGACGAGAGGCTTTCTGCTCTGGAAATTGATGAGATGAGAGCCATTGAACGAGCAAAGGGGGGACGGAAAAGAGCAGCTGCGATTGGGTGAGTCAGTTAAAAAAACACAACAAAAAAAACAGTGGGAGCTGAAGGAAAGCCAGCGACAGAAAAAGAGAGGGAGTGTGCAGAAGGGAAAAAGGAGAGAGGGAGGGGAGAAAAGTGTGTGAAGGATGGAGGGAGGGAGGGAGAGTGAGAACGGGGCTGGTTCATGGTGCAGATGTGCAGAGAGTTGCTCATTTTTCCCAAAGCCTGACTGGGAACTCCACAAGTCTCGAGCTTCATGTTGGAATATAACGGCAGTTTCTTCTCTTCGTTGACGCTTCACCCCTGGAAAAGATGTATGAGCGTCACCGGCGAAGGTACAGCCTGTGCGCAAAGGGCGAGAGGTCCGTGGATGTGGTTTTGATTAAGGTATGAAGCAGAAAACTAGTAGTGCTCGAGTGCCTTTCGAAAGTCTGTGAAAAAGGATTGTTAGCTGCTGTCGTCTGGAATTGTAGCTGGTTGCCTTGTTGACAGTTGTGTGTCCGTCACATTGCATTGATTAGGGTTGGCCGGGAGCGTTGTTGAGATGCCAGAGATCTCGCTCGCGTTGAATCCAAGGGGTGTGTTCGCATGAGAGCTGTGGAGTTTCGCTGCTTGGCTTGGGTGGAGTTCAGTTTTGGATGTGGAACGTTGAGGCCTGCTTTCCAATTTCAGGCCACTGTTCTCTATTAGCTCTAAGGTTTGATGTTTTTGTTCTAGACATGCTGGAATTTGAATTTCGTAACAATTTCGCATTGAGTTTTTTCACCCTTAGAGACTTCTCAGTCCATATTCCATATTTACAGGTATGTATTTCTTTAGTTTTAAAGCAGTGTGTAATTTTCATAGCTATATTTTAGGGACAAATGGGTGCCTAGAAGTACGGAAAAACATGTATTTACAAATAAGATAGTTGAAACTTTGAAACCTGGGACTTTTTTGTGACATTTATATGGATTCAGATTCATTCTTTTTCAAAGCAATGTTTATAGCTATATTTTAGGGCTGTCAAATTGTTTAATCGCATCCAAAATAAAAGTTTGTTTACATATTATAGGTGTATATATATATATATATATATATATATATATATATATATATATATATATATATATATAGTATACACTATACTATACACACACAACACACACACACACAAACATACAAATAGGGTAATTTTAATTCTAAAAATTCTGCTGCTTTATATAAGGCATTATCTATAAATGCAAACCCTTTATAAAAACAATAGTAGTCTACTGCCTTTCTTAATTTAGATATTGTGTGTGTGGGAACAGTAGGGACGCTGACTGGAATGCTGTCAGTATGTTGGAGGTTGTATATTTAGTGGCTGGTCTGGTACTGTATCAGTGAAGGTCACAGCCAGACACGTAAAGGGCCCTTCCACAGTCTGACCCCTCGATTATTGGCTCTTGATAAGTGGATTGGTGCAGGCTTGCTTCACTGCCTGTTTATCTCCATTCATTTCTTCTGCTTCCTTCTGCTTTTCATCATCTGACATGAACTGGCAGCAGGACTGAGAAACATTATGTGGGAAGGCAAGTTATTTAAAAAAAAATATATCTAATTATAGTGGGAATTAAATATTTTAAATTATATGTGGAGAACTGACATGCATAATTATTCCTTCATAGAAGCTGCATGCATTGTTTACGGTTAGGTATGCCCTTTCATATGCTCTCCTTCTTTGCTTGTCTTCTAATCTTTCTATTTTTGTATTGTTTATTCACATTCATGATGCACACTTGCCTTCTGTATTTCTAAACGTGATTCCTGTTCATTTGTACAAAATGAGGGATGAGACATCATTTGTCTGTAATTAACTGACAGCAAATGCAGTCAAAAGTTGTAGATGATTGACGTATGAGTTTCTCAATTGCCATTTCCAGTGCTGTCTAGAGAGCAGGATGGGATATGATTAATATAATGCAGATTTATGCGTGCTACAGTGTAATTACAGCAAATGACATGAATAGCACTTGCTAAAAAGAAATTAACTCTTATTTTACACAATATTTATTCCAGTAAATTTGAAAAAAAGTGCATTCATTGAAAACTGGTTAATAGAATGTTCTATTACCATAGACGTATAGTTAAGTGACTATTATAATCCAAAAGAATACTATTACTTTTATAACTTATCTAGCATTTTATTAGCATATTGTATGCGTGTCTAGCATATTCCCTTCAATCCCTAAGTCCTTTATATAAATTTGTTAGCCTACACATTTTCCTTATATATATATATTTATATATATATATATATATATATATATATATATATATATACACACACAAAATAAAAGTTTGAATTTAAATAGACAAAAAAAGAGTCTATGTACAGACTGCTTGTAATTTTTGTCATGTGTCTTGGTCTCAGGATTTAAATACTTTTTATTTAAAGCAGCATTATATACGGTTATATTTGCAAGGTATATGATATGTTAATATACAGTCCACATTAAGCATCTGTGGAGCGAAGTGAAGAGGGGCTGTTAAACCGTTCTGTAGGTAAAACACAGGGCCACAGGTGCCTCTTCAGCACTAAGTGAGGATTGAGAAAGACAGGTCGTCCACGTCTGTCTCAAAGAGCACCCGAGGGAGCACTTTCCAATTGACGCAAACCTTTGTTCTAGCATATTCCTTTCAACCGAGACCTCCTTGATATTGATCGAGAAGCCAAATGGCTACTTAACACCTCTTTAAGTCATTTCACAGATGTTTTACCCAGAACCACCTGCAAATGTGTGCAAGAAACAAATAGGAGAACAATGCAAAATCCGAGTCGGTAGCTGTTGATGAAAACCATACTCTGTGAGACTGTATCAGTGTCCACCGGTGCCCACTTCCATGTCATAGCCTTTCCTGTCTCCACAGCTCATCATATCTATGGAATGTGTCCAGAATGTCCCTCTCAGACCACAGTCTGTGGACAGTCTCTCTCTGCACTCAGTGGATTACAGCTCTGTTTCGTAAGCCATTCGGAAGTTCTGTCATCTCTAAATATAGCCAATCTCAACAGTCTCCTTTTCCATGATTAGAACATGGATGTGTTTATATTTAAGCATAGACTTAAAAAAAAAAAATATTGATGGTGTCCATGATGTCACCCATAGGTTTCTTAAGAGAGTTTTTGAAGCCTCAAATTAGGCCGATGCCTCGATTCACTCCCAGATAACTGAAAATTAGCAACGAGGCGGGACGTGGCTGGAGCTGAGGTGACGTGTTGATTTACAGACAGCAGACAAACAGCTATCCACCATTCAGTGGCCACACCCTTAATTATGCAGAACTTTAAGGCTTTATATAATGTAAGCGAATGAGTTATTAAAAATTCACCCCCTTAACAGTTGTCATGAAGGGCAAAATTAGCCGTATAGACCAAAACAATAATTTGTACAAGGTTGTAAACAAGTTATTTTCTGCTGTAAATTTGGATTATGCTCCCTTCTGGAGCCTGTCTCTAGTGGCCAGTCGATGAACTCGAGTTTAAGTCACTTTCGTATTGGCTTCAACAGAAATTCGGGGAGGTTGCCGCTTGGATTTTTAGCTGCGTCTATCAGAGTCAGAGCACTTAAGACACCTTGCCACAAATTTCATCTGGGACACTACCATTCAAAAGTGTAGGGGCGTAACCAGTGTCAGGTATAAGTTATGTAATCAGATTACTTTTTCAAGTGACTAGTCAAGTAACACATTACTTTTAAAGTTGCAACAAAATATTTGAGTTACTTTTCCAAATAAGTTACGCAACGTTTTCTCATTTATTGATTGACAGCTCTCCTGTCCTCGTGTTGAGAGAAAACTGGGGTAAGTGCAGAGGCATCGTGTGTGAACAAAATGAGTATTGTAGTTGTAGGCTAATTTGAACTACTAATCTCACTTGCAAATAAAAGATTCATTATTGCTCAAAATGAATAAAAAACAGCGAAATGCAATCTCAGAATATTCTGCAAACCGGCAATAATTAAATGTTCAGTTAAACAAGTTTACTTTAAGTATTTTATCTCATTTTATTAATTAATGTCTTTGCTGCTGACCTTTGATCCAATTACTTTCCATAAAAAGTAACTAAGTAATGCAATTAGTTATTTTTTTTAGGGAGTAACACAATATTGGAACACTACTTTTATAAGTAACTTTCTCCAACACTGGTCGTAGCAATAATAAATGCAGGTAAGAAAAAATAAATACAGTAAAAACAGTAATGTTGTGAAAAAGTATTACATTTTTAAATAAACGTTTTCTATTTTAATATGCAATTTATTCTGGCAAAGCTAAATGTTTAGAATCATTACTCTAGTTTTTAGTGTCACATTATCCTTCAGGAATCATTCTTAATATGCTGATTTGCTGCTCAAGAATGATTTATCAATTTGAATTTAGCTTAAAAAAATAACTGCATACATCTGATTTTGTAACATTACAAATGTTATTTATGAAATTAATGAAAAAAAAATTTATTCTACTGTCCACTGTTGTCCTGTTTTAGGTGTCCATGTCTCCATAATTCCTCAGGGGAAGGAGATTGTTTGGAAAAGGCAAGACTAGGGTAGTTTCCTGTTCTTGTGACATAGGTTCCCATAGGAAGTCAATAGTCAAAGAGTATAAGGGGTCGGATGTCAGGGGAGGTCATGCGGGTCATGTTTTAGTCATTGCACCTTTCTGTTGTTCTTTTTCACTGTCGCACTCTTCTGAAGTGTTGAAGTCAATGAAGTGTAGTGTTTTGAGGATTGAACCCCATTACTCGCCACCAGTGGCGTGAAAACAACGAAGCCACATGCCTGGGGAAATGCATGGCGGCTTTTTACAGCCTACATCATGCCCTCGTACGCAACACTCCTTTGTCATAATTCTTTTCCTGACCAAATGCACACATGGTTTTTCAAACATTGGGTTCATTAAATGTACATGTTTTTTTCTTATTCTCATGCTTAATGTCCAGTTGTGCATGTAGAAGCCTAATGTCGCATTTGCCGAAACAAGCATCGTAAAGCCACTTTGAGCTACTTGATGACTTCACTTCATGTCTGCATTGTTCTGCCATAAATCATTCCCCTGCAATGAGCTCTTTGTCCCAGCGCCTGTTCAAAGCCCCATTGTGTCCGGCTGCATCTTGAGATTCTCGATGCATGCAAGCTCACTCTTACAGAAAAGTTTAGCGAAAACAATCTTTCAGAGTTGTTACTGTATGATGTTTTAAGTGAAATATTCTTGCCGGTTTTTAATGCCAGTATAATTTGAGCTTTTTATGAGGTGGGTTAAAGGAAAATGCTAGTATGTTAGACATGTATTTCAATTAATCATAAAATGGCCGATATGTTACTAGACATTAAGAAATCATGTTAATTTCAAATACTTCTATCACTGACAACAGTAGTCTGGCCAGGATATTGTCATTTAAAAGTTGTTGTTGCAGCCCTCAACTGATGTTGATGTTGACATGTTGTGCTTTGGCCTGAAGCTCCACCCTCCACCTATCGACCAATCACAAAGTCGGTAGTGTTTCTGCATCCGGGTTGCCAGATCTGCTCTAGTTACCACAACTGCAGATATAAACGTTCCTGCTTGATCCTGCAGCCTATCTGGCAACCTCGAGTCAGGGGGAAGGGGGAGAGGGGATAGTGATTGCAGTACCAGTTTTGGCCACAAACTTACATACACTTCCTTTAAGTTGTATTCATTTGACAGAAGCTTTTATAAAAAAGAGCATCTGTTACAGGCAGAATCTCAGTGGCTTAAGTTACAGTTGTGGTAAAACAAGAATCAACACGCACCTTTTTTCAGTGTAGGCCACACCAAACATAAATATATCTGCTATATTTTTTTGTGTTTTTCATCATGTTAGCCAAAAAATACTGAGTGTCTCTCTTTTTATTTCAGTTTCATTAAGTTTCAGCCCATTAAGTTTCAGAATAACTTAATAAAATACCTTTCAAAGGTTTGGCGTCGGTACGATTTTCTAAATTGTCTCATATACAGGCTGCATTTATTTGATAAAACATACAATTCAAACTATAATATTATGAAACTATTGTTCAAAACTACTGTGCAAAACATTTTTTTTATATTTCACAGTCACTACTTTTATTTGATTAAAAATACAGGAGGAAAAAAAAGAAGAATTATGAATAAATTATACATTTATTTCTGTTGTGCAAACTTGAATTTTCAGCATCATTAATCATTCTAATAGTGATTTGGTGCTCAATTCTTTCATTATTTTTTATATATTACTGCTTAATTTTTGTGGATTTTTTTTCTTTCATAAACCTTTAGTGAATAAATAGTAACAGCATTTTTTTGAAATAGAAATATTTTGTAACATTAGAAATGACCTTATAGATGTTACTTTTGATCAATGTAGTATATGAATATTAATTTCATTCAAAAATAAATTTTATATATATATATATAAACATACATACACTTTTTTTTTTTGCCTGTCAGAAATAGTTATAGACCAATATAATCAGGTGTTATGCAAACACGTTTATGCTAAATATTCTAATAGAGATAAGGATTATGTTACTAAATAGACCCAGACTAGCAGAATGTAAAACAAAAGCATATAACTTGTATATTATTATCTAAGGCAGATGGTGTGGCATAATAAGATGATCTACATTGTGCGGATCTGCAAATTATGCCTAATTTTTCCAATTATACATAAGGAAATATAGCATTTTTTAATGTATATTTTTTTGTAATGCGTTATTGTAAATATTGCAATAAATACGTTTAAATAAGTCTAAATTTAACATTTATTTCTTTCCTGATTATAAGGAAAAAATGAATGTTGTCTCGTGGTAAAATAAATCCAGTAATATCAGTAGCCTTATGTAGTCAGGTTGCAGACATGTTGATCAAAACTTTTTTCAATAACCCCCATGTTTTTGGACACTTTTGCTGAATAAATTAATAATGCAGACTTATAGATGTAGTATTGGATTTATATCGCCCACCTTGTTTTTTGCGATATTGGCATTGACCATTAAAACCTAACATTGCTTGACTGATCGATCGGATATATTAACATAGCTGGCCCAAAAAAATCTTTATTTATGCTTTCTGCCACGTTATCCTTAAAACATGTATCCTGAAAAATCAAAGCGGTCATGATCAAAGACCAGAATTCTGGCTGACCGCTTCTGCCTGTGGCATGCGTTTACATGTAAGTGCTCTCAGTGGAGCTTTTGGTCAGTGTGAGGCATTACATCTTTCCATTACTGCACATTGGCTCTAAACGCCACATTTGTGGACTGATTTTCACGTCTCATTCAGTAATTGGTTGAAACGGTGTCTGGTTGGAAGTGTTTCTGTGTGTGTCTGCTACATCCATTACCATTATTACAAGCCGTGAAACTGACATAATATCCGAGCAGTATCCCAGCTACCCTTCTGGTTCTCTGCAAATTTGTCCGCATAAACACATTTTTGAGCATTTGGTAATATTCATCCAGATGCACACGTCCACAAGCACGCACACTTGAAAACTAGTGTTTAATAGGCTGAAACTGAGTGCTCTTTACTTGAGACTTTTCATTTGCTTTCCAGATAAGTTTATCATTAATAAAAAGAGATTGGGGACAGTGTGTGTGATGTTGTTTGTCAGATTGAGGTCGATGTCTGTCCTGGGATCAGTAAACATACCATGCTTACATGTCTAAGTTCCAGATGGTGTTAGACTCTGTGCTGTCTGGATCCTGTCAGAACCTACTGTGGTTGGGAATAACATGTTTTCTTGAACAGCAGTGAAACATTACAGCCCTGAATCCCTCTTCTTGATTCCATGATGGCGTGTCTTCATGAAAACTATTAGAAATGTGGCACGACACGCTATGTGGTGACTGAATCCAGCTAGTGTCGTATAGTGATACAATTATCCCCCTCATATTTTCATAACCTTTAAAAAAAAGTGGATGAATAAGTGGATTTAAAAAAATGAATAAAAATAAAGCAGATCATTACCTGATAAATACAACATTATTAATTGATTCATCAATTACGAGTTTATTTTTATTTTTTTACATGTTTGTTCTGTTTGGGCTTTTTGTTTGTTTGTTTGTTTGTTTGATTTTAGTTTGTTTCCATTTCTTAATTTTTGTTTTATTAATTTAGTTTTATTAGTTTAAATGTCTTTTTAAATGTTTTTTGTTTGTTTGATTGGGCTTTTTATTTGTTTATTTATTAGTTTTTTTTTATTATCTCTGTTTAGTTTTTGTTTGATTGGGCTTTTTGTTTTAGTTATTAGATTTTTTTATTAGTTGTTGTTTCTTTCCCCCCCCCCCTTGTATTAGTTTTAAGATCTTTTTACATGTTTGGGCTTTTTGTTTGTTTATTTATTTATTTATTTATTTATTGTTTTAGTTTTGTTTGGGGGGTTGTTCTTCTTTAGTTAGTTTAATTCGTTTATAATTAGTTGTTGTTGTTTTTCATTTATTTACCTGTTCAATTTGCCTGTTTTTTGTTTGTTTTTTACATTTATTTACATTTATTTATTTATTTTATTTGGGCTTTTCTGTTTAGTTTTAGTTTGTTTGATTTTTTTTTTTTTTTTTTTTTTTTTTTTGCTTGGTTTGTTTTTTTTCTTTTATTTTTTAGAATAAAAAGAGGATAAAAATGACCGGTAATTGAGAGAAATTGAGGAAATAGAATTAGGCATGTTGCAGGCTGGATTTGAATCTGCAACACTTACATAAATGCCACACAATTCAACATTTTTGATAGAACAACTGCAAAATCACAGCTCGGGAAATCAAGACCACACATAACGAAAAACGATTCAACCAGCTATTTTTCCCATTTTAGTCCTTTTTTCAGTATTTCTTTTTGTTTCTCTCCTTCCATCTCGCTCTTGTTGGAAGTTAAAAGGCTGCAGCTGTTGACGGCTCTATTGAAAAGCCCACGCCACTCTTGCTTGCCACACTAGACCAGTGTCCATCCACCACTGACCAAACAAAGGAGGTCTATGACCTCTAGCCACACACACACGTGCATGCACACAGCGGGTACACACTAAGCGTGGGAGTTGAGCGTGTGTCACATGCTTCTGATGGGCGGTGGGTGGGAGTAATCAGTCATGAATGGAGCCGATGATGGCCATGCAGATGAGTTGCACAGGAAGGTTTCTAAGCTTCTGTTTCCGCCACAGGGATGTTCTTCTTTTTCATGGGCTTTTGATCTTTCCATGTTATTTTACAGCTGGTGTTGTAGCTGTTCTTTGATATTACACTTGCTAAAATGTATTGGTAATTATGTGTACAATACATCTAATATATTTATGTATTGGATATATAAATATAAAATATATGTTGGCCTATTAACGGCATATTCACACCACCAATTTTATTATTATTATTATTATTAATATTATTTATCCTTATTACCTAATGCATCAGTATATATACACCAATCAGGTGTAACTTTATGACCGGTTAAGTGAATAACGCTGATTATCTCTTCTTCACAGCACCTTTTAGTAGGTTGGGTATATTAGGCAGCAAGTGAGCATTTCTAAAACGTCAGCTCTTGTGGGGTGTTCCCGGTCTGTAATGGTCAGTATCCATCAAAAGTGTTCCAAGGGCAACAGGGACATAGGCGGCCAAGGCTCATTGATGCACGTGGGGAGCAAAGGCAGTCCCGTGTGGTCTGATCAAACAGACGAGCTACTGTAGCTCAAATTGCTTAAGAAGTTAATGCTGGTTCTAATAGAAAGGTGTCAGAATACACAGTGCATTGTGGGTTTTTTTGCGTATTGGGCTTCATAGCCACAGACCAGTCAGGGTGCCCATGCTGGCCCATGTCCACCTGTCCGCCTGGTCTGATGAATCACGTTTTCTTTTATATCACGTGGGTGGCCGGGTGTGTGTGCATGTGCATTGCTTAACTGGGGAACACATGGCACCAGGATGCACTATGGGAAGAAGACAAGCCGGCAGAGCCAGTATGATGCTTAAACCAATATTTTTGTTGAGGGAACCAGTGAGATGCTAACTTCCGGGTTGGCCTACAAATTTACGTTATCCCTCCACCACTTGTATTGTGACCACTATGTCCTCACAGTCGCCTCAAGGTAACCCTCTACAGCCCCTTCACAGCTGCTCTGTGTTGAACATTAGTGGGCCGTGATGTTTATATGTGGGTAACATTCCTAGGTCTGTCCTGAATGCCCCACACATGCCCCCTAAAACCTGTCCTACCCCAAATCACAGCCTTGAGGGTTTACAACCACATGTAACTCTCCCAGGAGGTAGACGCTCTTACCACTGCTAATATATCTGTTCACGAGCTGAAGAAAGGCACATTTCTTCATCAAGAAAGTGAATTCTGTCTGTGGTCGAAGGAAAATGCTTTTAGCCGTCCAAGTCGAAACCATTGACATACTTGTCCTGGTTTTCAGTGCAGAGGAAACCATCTTTCACCTGATTATGTCTGTACTGTATGTCCTAGTGGATTTTAGCATGATCTTTAGCAGTTGAAAAATCTTGAATATATTGGTGTTTGAGAAAATTAATAACTTTAGAAAATCTATTAAAAAAAGATGTTCTTTTCACTTAATTTCCAACACATCTCCAAATAAGTGGTTTGTTTGAATGTGTAAGGTGGAAGTATTTTTTTTTTTAATATTTACAATAAATTTAGTCTTTGACTTGTTAAATCTAATTTTGTGGATAAAATGCTGTATGCTAAATACACACAATACAATATTTTTTCACCTTTTAACATACAATTTAAAATAATTAGGCCTACAACTTGAATGGCAATGATGTACAAAAAAATATATTCAGTTGATAACCAATGATTTTTACTTGTTGATTAGAAAAAAATATATACCCGAAGTGGTAAGAAGCGGCACGAAACTCGTTTTCAAATTATTTAACGGGCCATCGTCAATTATTCCGCTTATACCAGGTTTACAACACCTCAAGACAACACATTTGTCAGGTTTTTGTCCTTAGCACACTATGTAGGACTAATTTCTTAAGCATCTTATCCCAAGCCTCTGTTATTAATTCTGCAACATCTTTTTAGAGCTAGTAACAGAGGCTTGAGCAATTGATTAACAGACTAATGCAGTTATTAATGCAGTTATTATAGATATTAAGAGTGTGAATGAATTAGTCTGTGTGTCTCGCAACAGTGTTCGGCAACAGCATCTCTACTAATAGTGACCGTAAGCTTATCCACTTCAAGAACAGCTGTGTTATTGCCTCACTAGTAAGAGATGCTATGTAGCATAGTAGTAAAATCTTAGTAGTAAAACTAATAAAATCTTCATAGCAGCGCTGACAGCTCATTTCTGTGTGACTGTACACGTATATTTATGAGTGAATGAGTAAAGCGAGCGGGGGGAAGAGTATTTTATTTATTTGTTTATTCAACAGGGACAATGCATACAGACATAGCTACAATACGAGTACTGCAAATGATGCGCAGCATATAAAGTTTATAGCTAGTGCTAATTCTCAACTCCTGTCCCTGGTTGGGATTTTCTAAATAATTTCATATGTGCTTTCCGTACGTAATAAAATGTATTTTCGTGGCAGAAAAACATGGAATAATTTGTTTTCTATATTTATTTGCTTGGTCAGTGTTTATTTAATTTTTTTGCGGTTGTAGGCTGTAAAGAACTTTTTAAATAATTGAAATCATTTGGTGAAATTATATGTACATGTAATGGAGGCAAAACTTGCCTGGAACTACTTTATATTGTGTTTCTCTGAAAATAATTGCACACTTTAGAATGTTCATCAACCAATCAGATTCATCCCTTCAAAAGCCCTGCAGTATAAATAGTATTTTTATATGAGGGATATGCCTATTTAAAGTTCAGAACATATACAAATCAGAAAACTTTAAAGCTGATTTTGGATTTGAAATGACAAACTCTAAACTGGAATGATTTTCTCATTGCAGATTCACAGAGAGACCGAGACATTTTTTTCAGTTGATGCCAGTCGAGATGCAGAAATCCAGGAGAAGAAATCCACTTCAGTGAGCTCAGGTAAACTAACTGGTTTTGCTTTAAAAGTCCTTTGCATTGAATATCGAGTTAGTAACCCAAATGTTTATGGTCTTCGAGGATGTTCATGTTAGCACGTAATTAGTGTGGCTTCTATGAATGAATTTACACTGAAATACCACAGAGTTTGACTCGACGTACACCGTTTGACGTCAACAAGTTTTATTGCATAGGTTTAGTTGATGTATGAACGTTACATCTAGACAAAAACAAAAACCTCTTTCATACATCTTCCAGCAGGCTACAAAAGAAAGGATGCCCTCTTTGCTCAGATTCTGTGTCTGTGTGTGTCCAATCTAAATAGTGCCCACATTGTGTCGCATGGGAAACGACATGCACATCCTCCAAAGACTAAATGAATGTCTTCCTGTCAATACAAAAGGCTCCGCTAGTCAAATAAGATCATCTATTTAAGCAGATGACATCAACATCCTGTCTGCGACGATTGCGAGCAGAGATGCAACACAATTGACTGAAATGAGTCACTTTCAGACTCACTGTATTATGATTCAGTCCGTGAGAATCGAGTCTAGTCTGTTTTATTCTTCTGTTGCTCTTTAACTCTCTCATGTTGATGCGGATTCTTTTCCCCCCCCAGAATTCGCCCCTTCGACCCCCTCACCCGAGAGCAAACGTCACAAAGAGTCAGCGAGCCCAATGCGAGGGTCCGCCAGCGATGGCGACTCCTTGTTTAGCCAGGATTTGGGCGAGGACTTCGTTTTTAATAATAAGGTGGGTGCGGATTTGCGTCGAGTTTCCCATATCACCCAATTCTGGGTTTATTTACGAAGCAGAGTTGCTATTTGTTTTGTTTCCATGTTTCTTTACCAAGCGAGGAACCCCTCACTTGTGCCTCTGCCAGATGAAGTGGTTATGTAATATGTCTCATTTTCAGTGGTGATCTTCTCTACACACATCTTGCTCCACTGACGGCATGTCATGTGACGTGAGCAGATCAGTGGGCTAAGGCCATAATTATGACCTCATCCTCAGACATGCTTCCTCCTTTTTCCCCTCCTCCTCTAAGAGTTTCCCTGCGGATTTCTCCACCCCTTAAACTCCTTGCTTCAATTTAAAGATGTTTAACACAGACTATTAGCACGTCGCTGAGAATAACAGTTTTTGAGAACTGTAATGTTTGGTTTACATAGTGCTAAGTTTAACCCTCTATATTTCGTTAGAATCCATATTTAAAAAAACTGAATATCCTCACCTCATCTGCTTCCTTTTTTCCCCTCCACCACACATTTTCACACACTTTTCTTCTAAAATAAAGAACATTTTATGTAGTTTGCTTCCTAAGCTAAGCTTGTGCATTAGAAGTGTTTTTCTCACAGTTGAGGCTCACAAGCAATAGGTTGCATTAATCCCCAGACTGCTTTTCATTGGCTTTGCTTCTGGAAGAACTTTTCCCATAGGGATTTTTTAAAAGTTTCTAGCCGCGTTTCCATTACAGATTTGTAATGTTCTATGTCGATAAAAAACTATTGGGAATTGACAGCGTTTCCATTAGCAGTCATGCGACTAAAACTTATTATTTTCAAACTATTATTTAAACACTTCATTATTTTGGCTTGAAATTTTGTTTGTTGGAAATATTAACTGAGTTTTGAAATGCTTTTGAAATGAAAAACGTTGCATTTCATAAACAACATTTTTCAAAATGAAGACTGTGTTTGGAGTGGAGTGCATGCAAATAAAATAATCCATTCCCTGAGTCCACAGCCTTTGTTGTTTTTATGTAAAGGTAGACATTTATAATTATGCCTTGAACTTATCTGTATGGATAACAATGACAGAGTATTGCGAGTTGTTTCCACTGTCTTAAAGGGAAAAAAATCATCGGTGCCTTCATTGGCGGTGGGTTAAAGAATTAGCCTAACATAGCCTAACTATGAAACTAAATAGGCTACGTTTAGGCTTAAATATTAGCCTATAATATTATTATTATTAATATAAATATATTATTATTAATTTCATATGTTGATTATGAAAAGTAAGCAGCATGAGTAAGATAAAAGATTCGCAATATGTCTGGAGACTTGGGGTCACACAGGATTTTGACCACTTTGTGTTTTATTTGCTAGAAAGTCTTTTTTTTTTTTTTTTTTTTTTTTTTGTATGAATTGTATTTTAATTTTGATCGATGTTTCATCAACTAATTACCTGTATATTAAAAAAGAAGCAAACCAATGGAATGGATTGACGTGCGTAACTGGCCTTTTTCCGCGACCTTTAAGGCTGAAACTATAGCATCTTTATTTTTTAATACATGTCTTGAATATGTGTCTTAATTTCAGTAGGTCTATAGTTAGTTATGATGTTATTTGTTGCTGCACCGGGGTCCGTCATTACTAGGTTAAAGTTACGCCTCTGTCCTTATTAGAAGAAAATATAGGGCTATGTCGTTATTACAAAAAAAAGATATTGTTAAAACACGTAACATCTCGTTATTATGACATAATTGAGTGGGGGAAAAAATTAGGCCCTATGTGGCAGCAATGCATCACACGGTAACCTGTAAATGCGGAAAAACAGTTACCATTGCACTTTTGGAAAAATCTCCCATTTCGAATTGTCTGAAAACCCTTCCCATGAGAGCATAAAAATTTTTTGCGATATAGTTTTTGCGAAATTGACACATTTCCATGAGGAGCATTGTCAATTTCGCAATTTCAATTTGTGCAATTTAAAGGGTAATGCAAACGCGGCTTCTGTTAAAGAGTTACAAGTCATAAACCAAAGCAACCAGCTTATATCAGATAAAAGAACAACATTTCTAGACTGTGTACTTAACAGCTTTATTGAGCTACAATCCCATTAAGCATTGCGAATGATATCTAATTAAAACTAATGGAGGAATATAAAACTATTAATCCAAAGACTTAACATTTGTAGTTTGAGAGCTTGACTCAATTACATTGTTTGCAGGGCTTCATGGGAATGGGCAGGTGTTAAAGGATTGGTGGAGATTTTTTGGCAGAATTGTGGGAAATTTAGTTTTTCACCAGGAATTGTATATACTGTACCTCTATCATTCATGTTTTTGGTTTGTTTTCCCTAAAGATTAAATATTTAAATGCTTATATTGGATTAAAAAAAAAATCGGAGTACATAAGCGTTTAGATGGCCCCAAAACTAGCCTAATTTTTCCTCTTGGAATTGTACATGGAATATAATTTAGCTTGCTTACATTTTCTCTAAGCAGGTAGAGGCACTTCACCTAAGCTTGACTTGTGTTCTGGAAGTGTTTTTTTCCCCCCATAGCTCATAAAGTCAACTATTACGGTTAGTGTGTAATGTAGCCGCTAGCTCACCACACCCCTCGCCTGGCTGTGGTCTCAGCATGTGAGGGAACTAATGAGCCGCTGTGAATGGAAATGAGTGTCAGAGCTGTGTGTTTCTGTGTTATGTAAGCTTTACAAGGATGGAAAGAACTCCGAGACTCCATGGGGTTTGCAGAGAGAAAAAAAAAATCGAATTGTATGTATACTGCATATGCAAAGGGAGTACGTCACCGGTCATTGACTAAATTCACATGAGCTTGTCATTCATAACATCAGTTTGGGAAGTTCAACCCAAAGTGCAATTTTATTGGTCCAAAATCTACCAAACATCAAATAGGTGTTAGATCAAATAGTGTTTAGATAGGATGTGATTTTGTTTTTGCAAACTCAAATTTTCCTCCTCTTTCTCCAACAAAAGGGTGAGGACAGCATCACTCTCACCAGCGGTGTGTCCATGTCCTACTCGTCCTCTACGGATGACGGCTCCAGTCTGGGGACCCCTAGCGCCATCCCTCAGGCCAGCACAGAGGCCCCTGCATCCGACTCCTGTCAGGAAAAGCCCACTTCTCCTGGAGCTTACCCCGTTTCTGGAGAAATGGAGGAGGAAGAAAAAAAGGACCGTCTGACCGAGGTCCCAGAGCGGTCAGCCATTTTGCGCACCTCCGTACGATCCCTGTCTCCTTTCCGCAGGCACAGCTGGGGCCCGGGTAAAAATTCAGCAGGGGAGACAGAGATTAGTCAGCGCAGGTATGAATCTCCACCACTAAAAGTGAAAGTTTTGTGGCTTAAACTTAGCATACTCTGGTTTTTACACATACGCTAGGGTATGCATACAGTTCACGGGATGTAAATATGGTCATCATGCAGCCCGATTTTCTTTCTGTTTTTCTTTTTTTTAATCTCGCATATTCGATCTGCTCGCACATGCTCCTTAAATTAGTTATTCCACAAGGTTTCAACACTGGACCAGGCTGTTGTTTTCAGTTGAAAATCTTTTTTTTTTATTTTTTTTTTTATTAGTTATAACTTTTGAAGAGAAATAGCTCAGACACTGTACAAGGATGAATCTTTCTACTGCGCATGTGTTTGAGTGACTGTTAAACGACAGTTTTCTGCCCTCTTGAAACAGGACATTGGGGTTATGTCATATTGAAGGGGTTAAATAGCCAAAAGACTTAGATTTTCATGATGTAAAACTAATCCCCCTTAAACCACGAAATGTAGGTAAACAAAATAAGCCTTGTTAATTGACTAGCGGTTAGCGGTACATTGAGAGAGCAAATTAATAATGTTCCAATTATCTTGCAATATCTTATTTTAGAAAATAAGAAAGTTATCTGGGAGTGGTGTGCTGAGATAGCAGACTAATCAGTTAGTGGTATTTAAAGCACTTATGATAATCAGATGTGTGGTTTGCATAGCTGGTTGGCTAACAATTAATCTTACATGCTAATTTAAATAAAAGTGAAGTTCAATTTGTCTCTTTATAGCTTCTGTTATATGATATAGATTAGAAAATATTAACTGTCATGAAATATATTATGCATAAGAGAGAGACTATGTTTTAATGCTTATATTAGGTAAAGGTTTTTACATTTAACTCAGGCCAGATGCCTGGCATTTATATTTCCTGTAAAACATCTGATAACATTACCACAGCATTATGGAAACACAAACCCAACATGCCGCCCACCTCTGCCTAATCATTCATTCTATCCAACTATATGTATAATGCAATCAGATACATACATAGAATACATTATACTTAATTTAAGCTTGCAGTTGCTCAGTTTTGTTTTTTGTCCCATCATCTTCACATTAGTTCTACTTTGTGTACAGCTCTCCCTTGAGTCATTGACAGTCTGTATGTGAATGTGTTTGTGTGTTTATGAAGGGAAATCCCAGTAGTGTGAGGGCGCTTTCCTCTGTGGGCTTTGTAAGCAGGCAGATGTTCTGTGAGAAAGAGCTGTATGTAGGTCACACAGGACTTTGTTCCTACCAGTGATAAATCAGATGACCTCTAATACTCTGAAAGACAGAAAGGAAGAACATCGTGGTTTATATCATAGTCGTTTCTCTTTTCGTGTAAACTCAATACGTCCCTTTTTTCTGCATTAACTTTATTTGTATCCAATATATCCACTGTTTTTTTGTTTTTTGTTTTATTCACATAAAATTAAGTAAAATGTATTTGCCTGGCACCTTTAGGTTGTATTTATGTAACACACACACACCTGAAAAAAATTGAGACCACTTAACATTGATTTCTCATTGTTATTAAATACAATAAATATATTATATGTATTTTAAAACAAAAAAGCTATCAAAGCCTGTAATATTTTATATTGACCATTAATTACAAAAATTTTTTTAGACAGTATAAATAAGTTACTATATACTAATTATTATATTAAATATTTTTTTATATAATACTATTAATATTTTTTAATATTAATTACTATTAGAATATTAGATGTCTTTTATATTAAATATTATCCAAAAAATGTCTGTATTAGTGCATATGTACATTATGTTTTTACTAGTGCCGTCAAATTGATTCATCTCAATTAATCCTATCTAACAAAAGTTCTTGCGTATGTAATATATGTGTGTATTTATAATCTATAATATATATATATATATATATATATATATATATATATATATATATATATATATATATATATATATATATATATATATATATATATATATATATATATAATATATATTATATACATATACAGCACAGGCTTACTACTATTTGTAATGTTTTTGAAAGAAGTTTCTTCTGCTCATCAAGACTGCATTTATTTGATCAAAAATACAGATTTTGTTTTATATTGTGGTATGTATTACAATTTAAAATATTTGGTTTTCAATTTATTATACTTTAAATGATCATTTATTTCTGTGATCAAAGTTGAATTTTCAGAACCGTTCCTCCAGTCTTCAGTGTCACATGATCCTTCAGAAATCATTCTAATATGATGATTTATTATGAGTGTTGGAAACAGTTCTGCTGTCTAATATATTTGATGAATAAAAGGTTCAAAAGATCTGCATTTATTCAAAATAAAAACATATTTTCAAATAATATAAATCTCCTTTTGCTATCAATTTTTATCAATTTAACACATCCTTGCTGAATCAAATCATTGATTTATTTCAAAAAAGAATTTCTATTTTTGAAACATTTGCTTTTTATTTTTTACTTTTTATTCATCAAAGTATTATAAAAAAGTATCACAAGCTATGAAAAAATATTAAGCAGCAGAACTGTTTCCAACTTTCAAAAAATGAATCCTCATATTAGAATGATTTCTGAAGGATCATGTGACACTGAAGACTGGAGGAAAGATCCTGAAAATTCATCTTTGATCACAGAAATAAATGATCATTTAAAGTATAATAAATTGAAAACCAATTACTATATATAAACTTGTATGTACTTATAACTTTTATGTTTTAATCGATTTGGCAGTACTAGTTTTTACTTTTGATTAATCATCATTCTAGAAAACATTCTTAGCCCTGTCAATCATCTCATCAGCTCTTCGTATTATTTTTGGTACATTATTTCTGTCCATCCATCTTTCTCCTCCTCATTTTCATCCATCACTTTTTCCAGTACGGCACACGGTGAAGTGGAGCGCAGGTCTGCAGGCCATAGGAGAAGGTACCATCATCATCTATTTTCTCTCTTTCCACTCAGAGGCCCCATCAAGCTGTTTCTGAAAGGCCCATGGAAATATGAAAAACGCTATGTTTGTGTGAGCAGCATATTCTATTGGGAAAAACCTGTCACTTACAGATCTCATCAAAACATCCCATAAATCTCTTTGAAGTTAAACACTCAGTTCAGTTTTTACTGTGTCTGTATTATTTTAGTATCAAGATAACGTTATTATGGAAGCTTGTATAAGTGTATATCTCGAAAATCTTAGTTTATAGCAAAACTTGAAATTGTAAGAAATAAAGTCAGAATTGCAAGTTTATATCTTACAAATCTGACTTTTTTTGTTCTCAAACTCACAATTCTGCAAGAAAATACAATTTTGATATTAAAATGTGCAATTACCTTTATTTGTTTCCCTGCCAACTATCAGAAATAATTAATTGTTTAAAAATATTTTAGTTAAAGTTTATTTTATTTCAATTTTTTTGTGTGTGTCTTTTTAGGGTTTTAGTTAACTATAATAACCCTGTACGATGCAAAATACAATAAAGTAATGTTAAATGTTCAAGGGCCTCTTTTAGATCTGGTCTTTGTACTAACAAGATTCTCTTTTGTCTTTCCATCCATCCTTCCTTCCATTCATCCATCCATACTGCTTTTTATGCGCTTGAATATGAAGCATGAGCTGGTGTCCTTCGGTTGTCCTGCGCACGGAAAACGAAGAAATAAATGGAAGAAGGTAAAGAAAGACAAAGAAGAAGTGTCTAAAATCGAAATAACTTCTTGTGTAATGACAACAGCATGAATTGCATTATAGAAGCACAAATGTGTGTTGTGTAAAGACGGAGGTGTGCGCATGGCGCATTGTGTGTTTGTGTCATAGTTTACTTCCTTTCTATGGTTTAGTCTTCTCGCCTCTCCGGACAAACATCTGAGACCACAAAGACTCTTGCAGTCACTTCCGTTTACTTCATTGTCTGAGACAAAAACTAACCGGCCACTTTAATGAATCCGTTTAGCTGAAAAGTAGCATAAAACTACAGTATCACAGCAGATATTAACTAATGTGAACAATGACAAACATATTGATCTGGATCTCAGAACCTGACGAGAGGTGAGATGTTTTTACTTTTAACTTACCACATTGGCTCTTTAAGCGTTTCCTGTTAGAATTTCAGAATACATCACGCTCAACATTAAGTTGCTTTCTGAACAATAAGTTTGAAATACATTTAAATCATTTTATTGTAATATATGTTTTTTAGTGGCCCCAAAACTATTGGAATACTTACACTGCACTTTTAATTTCATTGCATTCGATGTGGAATCTGCAAACAAATTAATCTTTTTTTCCCCAGAGCTAACTTTTCGGAGAAATCTCTGTAATTACTTTTAACCATTTGATCCCAAAGTAATTTTCGCTTCATGTATGAAGTGACTTGCTCTCAAATTCACACTGGTGTCCTAGCAGAATAACTGCCGACATAGTCCATTTCATTAGCTATGAACACACTAATGTTCAACAAACAGAAAGTGTCCAAATATGTCTTAATTTTATCATTATGTAAGACAGTATGTTGTTTTTATAATTCAAAGCTCAACAAATAACCATAATTTGGCGTGTGCTGTCTTTCTTTAAAAATATATGCAATTTGGTTTAATACTTAATTGAGTGGCATTCAAAAACTTTTAGTGTCTAAACATTATATAACGTTTTGCTTTGATTTCACCATGTGGAAAATATCTAACCATTTCAGTGGCAGAGCTTGAATGATTTGGATTTAAGGAAATGCCATAGGCTTATGTCACAGGCTTGTTGTATAGCGTGCATCAGTGGATTACTATTAGTCATGGCCAGCTTTTATTGTTATCATTTACTAGTTGACTTGAGCTTGTTGTCACTTGATTCTTTGTGCATGTGAATCTGAATGAGTGTGTGTCTCGCAGTATATTGCGTGTGTTTAAATGTCACCTACAAAGATTGTTGGCGATTCAACGTGTGCACGTGGTCACCATCTCACTCATCCGCAGTAAAATTCAGGCTAAATTACATTTATTTCCACAGTTTTAGCTTGGAAGGACTTGCAGCAGAGAAGGAAGGGAGGAAAAGCCTGATCCAGCACGTAGGGGAGGCCAGCCAGGAACCGAACTGTCCGACAAAGTTGGACAGAGAAGAGAGAGGGTCGCTTGTGTCCCTGACAGAAGAGGAGCAGGAATCTGACCTGGGCGACTGCAGCAGTTTGGACAGTCAGGTAAGCTACTGATTATGAATTGATAGATCCAGTGTTCAAATCTGATTAGTTGTGACAATAGACAATTTATAGACAATATGCACCTGTATACACATCAGTTGAATTATATATTAATTAAAAAAAATCTATTAAAACTATATTACTTGAACCATTTAAATTAATATTAATTGTTGTAGAATTTTTAGCTTTATTTTACATATACATTTATTCATTTTGTAGACGCTTTTATCCAAAGCGACTTACAATTAAGGAATACATCAAGTGATTGATGAAAAAAATGAAAATTAGCTCATAATTGGTTCACCCTCAAGTCATCCTAGGTGTATATGACATTCTTCTTTTTAGATGAATACAATCAGAGTTATATTAAAACATATCCTGCCTCCAAGCATTATAATGGCTGCCCAAAATTTGAAGCCAAAATGTGCATCCATCCATTATAAAAGTACTCCACACAACTCGAGGAGGTTAATAAAGGCCTTCTGGAGTGATGCAATGTTTGAGTAGGAAAAATATCCATATTTATAACTTTAAAAAGTAAAATATCTAGCTTCCAGCGGACCGACTTCTAAATTCAACTTACGGAAAAAGTGTAACTGGTGCGACAGATCATACCATACATAGAGTGTAAGCTTTTTTAATCAACGAAAGGCATTAAACTTTCCTCGTAAGGTGAATACATTCATATAAATTCCCCCTGGAGACGTATGGATAACTTTTGTTTTGAATGGATGCACTTTTTTAGGCTTTTTTGCCATTCACTCCCATTATAAAATTTGGATTAGCCAGGACAATTTTTTTTTTATATAACTCAGATTGTATTCGTCTGAAAGAAGAAATTCATATACACCTAGGATGGCTTGAGGGTGAGTAAATCATGGGGTACTCTTCATTTTTGGGTGAACTATTTTTTCAAAGAGACAATAAACATGAGAAGTGCCAGTAAAACACATTTCAACCATTGTTTAGAATAGTACAAGCAAGAATAGTGAGGGAAACTATGAGAGCAATAATATATAATGAAGTAGATGGTACCACAAAGTGGCGCTCACTTACCAGCCACAGGTTCCTGGAGGGCATGTGAACTCGAAAGAGAGAGTGGAGATCGGAGATGCAGAGCCAGTGGCCATCCTGCAGGAAAGCACCAATGTCTTGAGCTTGATGCGAGCTGCAACCGAAAGCCTGTGCAGACCGATAGATAAACAGCGGTGTGACATAGGCTCTTTTGGGTTCGTTGAAGACCTGTTGCTCGACAAGTTCTGAACCATTTAAAGAGGTTCGATTGCAGGTTTTGTTGCATGCTTAGTAAGGAAGGCTCTGATCTTCTTCGTGCTAAGCAGTGCAAATTACCCCAAGACTCCTGGTCGAACTCGATGGGATCATTGATGCTGAACCTAGCTGGACAGTGAAAGTGTGCTGCCCTGATGAAATGGCTGAGAAGCTCTATCTTTGATAGGTGGATTTGCATGTGATGTGCTTTCATCCATGCTGAGATGTCTACCAGGCAGTCTTGAGGTCTGTGCAGCTACAGTAGGATCATCTGGTTGAAATGAAAAGTAGAGTTGTGTGTCATAAGCACAGCAACGCTAACTATGTACCTCTATAATGGATCACAGTAATGTGGTGTATTCGGAGAAGAGGAGAGGTCCCAACATTGATCCCCGAGGGACACCTGTGACCATTTGATATGTTTTAGATTCCTCCCCTCGTCAGGCAACTTTAAAAGAGCTACCTATGAAGTAAAATTTCATAGCAATAAAGTAGAGGTCCAGTTATGCTCAGTGATGAGAGGGTGGACACAAGGATCTGATGATTAATGAGAACGGATGATTTGGAATTAATTCTTGCAATCCGTAGAGATTCTGTAACCAACAACAAGGCAGTCTCAGTTAATATTTTATCATTTTAATATTGATTATAATTTATTATTTAAATTGATATTAATTTGATAAATATATTATTTCAACAATTTTAACTATTACTTATGTAGGCTATTTTTATATTTATATTTATTATATTAAACTATATATTATATTATATTAATTGTTGTTATTTTTATGATTATAAAGAGTTTTTTGTTTTTGTTTTTGAACATTGCTCTCTTTTATCATATTGTAAAGATTTAGTTTATGTGAAAAAATGTAAGCAAAAGCTATTTTTAATCATTATGCATCTCTTTTACACTGTTTTATTGTGACTGTAAAGGTCTAAAGAGCACAAAACCCCCATAAATGTCTGTATGACTACGGACGCAATGTTCATGGTGTATATACAGGTCATATGATCATGGCCATTGGAAAGAAAATGTAATTATTTACTGGCATTTGCCAGTGTGCAGTTAAGAGCTGCATCGGCAGGTTTTTCATTTAATTTTGTAGTGCAAATGTATTGTGTTTAATTACATTGATTGACTTATTTGTCATGTACACTGCTTACAGATGTCCATCCATTCTGGACGAAGATATGTCCCACCTTCACAACCCATTCTCACCAAGTCTGTCTCCATGTTGGCCATCAGTCAGAAAGACCTGGATGGTGAGTTTAACACCCTTTCTGGTTTTCTATTCTGTGTCTAATTGTGCCACTCTGAGCTCTGCAGCACTGCAATACAAAAAAAAAAAACATATTTTATTTGTTTAAAATGCTATTTAAATTACGCATATAAATAAGCTTAGATCAGATGTTGCAGAGTTCAGACAGTTTCTTTTCTCTACTGGCCTCTTTTAATGCCCTTGTGGTATGATAAGGAGAGGAAGCATTCAGTCATTTATGACCACACACTTCCTGTCGGTCATAATCTAACACCCCGATTTCGTGTCCTGGGATCTTTATACTACAGAAATTGTTGGTATTCTTCAACTCCTCAGATTTGGACCTCCCGTGGTTCCCTTTCACTGTGGTGTCTCTTTAAGGGAGTGGACATTAACTGGCAGTTTATTAGAAGCCATTTTTATTATAACGCCTGCTTTGATCTCTTTTGCTCATGTGATCATGGAACCCGCCAGCGATCGGACGGCCGCGACCCAAGCGACGAATCTCCTTCAGCATCTCGCCCATGCTCCCCAAATCTAAAACTCTCTTTTCTATTGGCTCTTCATCCAGTGATGAGGAGGAGGCAGTCAGTAAGTAAAAGAATGTCCCACAATGCCTGGCGTGGCCCCTGCCCGAACCCCTGCTTAATGTGAAGTGTACCCCCTACTCCCCTTGTGTCACTAAGTTATTGATCAGACTGGCTCCTTGAAATTATTTTTAAAACAACAATTCAATATTTGCATTTATTTATCCATTTATTTATTATTAAATTGTCCCATGTGTTGTTGATTTGATCACTTTTATGACAGTTTTCAGAGGTATTGATCTCCGTATATATATATATATATATATATATATATATATATATATATATATATATATATATATATATATATATATATATATATATATTCTCTATGCAATAACTTAATGAACTTTGTGCATAATGTGCATGTTGTCTGGTGATGCATTTATTGCACTTTTATATCACATTCTTTGAAGAGAATCTTGCTGAGCGGGTTAAAGTTAGTTGAGTTGTTGACAAGTTTATATCTAGCTTTCTGGATCATAATACATCTGGCTTGCTCGCACAGATATTTAAAGGTACATCACCCCCTTGAGTATTGAGGTTTGTTACCGCGGCAGTAATGCAAAAATGCTCACTAAGTATGTGCAGCGGAAGCACGTGCTTGCGATGCATTTGCCAAGAATCCTTTATAGTCCCTTGTCTGAAAGAAAAATTTCACATACTTTTACTCAAGTCATTCCTGCAGATTATTGGACGGATGTCACGGGTCTCCAAAATGAGACATTGCCACGTCTGTGTAGTTTCTTTCCATTGGCTCCATCTCTCGCCGTGTCTTTCAAAGTCATTCAAATCCACATAAAAGCATTTCATAGCACTGCTTTTAGATTTTACAGCTGCTTAGAGTTCCTTTTAAAAAGAAATGTCTAGAGCGGTCACCTGAACACAGTATATTTTAAAGCAAATACCTGCACCTATGGTTTGTACAGTGTTTTTTTATGTAAGGTGTTAAGCTTATTTGTTTGAAGGGTTAGCTCATTCAAAAATGAAAATTAGCCCATGATTTACTCACCCTCAAGCCATCCTAGCCTAGGTGTATATGACATTCTTCCTTCAGACGAATACAGTTAGAGTTACTGTATTTTAAAACACGTCCTGGCTCTTCCAAGCTTTATAACAGCAGTGAATGGCAGCCCAAAATGTGAAGCCCAAAAACATGCATCCATCCATTATAAAAGTACTCCACACAGCTCCAGGCGGTTAATAAAGGCCTTCTGGAGTGAGTCGATGGGTTTTTTGTAAGAAAAATATCCATATTTAACACATTATAAAGGAAAATGCCTAGCTTCTGGCGTACTGCCTTCTATATTCAACTTACGAAGAAAGCATAATTGGCAGATAAAACATAATATAATATATTTTTTCTTACAAAAAAAACATCCCTTCACTTCAGATGGCCTTTGTTAATCTCCAGGTCTGTGTGGATTAATTTTTTTAATGGATAGGCTTCAAATTATGGCCTGCCATTCACTGCCATTATAATGCTTGGGTTAGTCAGGATATATTTTATATAACGCCAATTGTATTCGTCTGAAATAAGAATGTAATTTACACCTAGGATGGTTTAGGGGTAGGGTTAGGGTCCCAAACCCTTCAGATAATCAAAATTTTTTGGTGAACTATTCCTTTAAGATATACATTACATTTTATGTCTTAATATGCTGAGTGAGTTATACTGACTCCACGGTCTTAAAGAAGTAACTGTCAACACCATGCAAAAAGTTTTGTACAGCATTTTTATTTTATTTTATTTTTTATACTCTAATCATAGCTTATCCAAACCTATCCGTCACACGGTATTATAAACGATAGCTATATACCTTTAATACCTAGTATACCTTTAATATAGTTTACTATAGAAAATGATAGAAGCAATTTTCTCCAGTCCTTCCAAAACACCATCAGTCATTTCATCTGCAACAGTTTTGCTGAACAATGGATACTTTTTTCAATGATTTACAAATGTGTCATTTTGCTTGTAATATGGCCTCATTAAGGCTGTGCCTTAGAGTCTATTCATACCCTAAAACTGCTTGTGTAATTTCTTTTGTACAAGTACACTCCAGAGGCTCGCTGCAAAGTGATTTAATAATGCCATTTGTACAATGGTCTCGTTCATGTCATTTAATTAGTGGTCCTGTGCCCATTTTACTTTTGGTTTAATCAATTGTTTTTCTCTCATTTCAGGATTGGCCTCATTCACAGGTACATCAGGATCATTAGAGTACAGGTACGACATTTGTATCGCATGCTAATAGGCTGTGTGTGTTAGTATTTGTTAGTGTGTGTAATGCTGGGTAGATTACGTTCAAATTATAGTCCAATACTGAATATAAATTACATAATGAAAACTTGTTAGTAATCTGACTACTTTTTGGTTACTTTTAGATTACTTTTGACAACTTTTAGCCTTAACTTGTTTATCACATAGATTTGAATAGGATAATCATTATTGTTAATATTAACAAACAATAATTCATTATAAGGTAATCAATACAAGTCTATTAAACATTTTATTTTGTAATGTTTATAAAGGAACTGCAATGGGGTTTGCAAGTTGATTAAAATGTAATATTTAAACCTTAAATGATTGAAAAATCTCTATTTTACTATTTTAAATTAAACTTTAAAAATAAAAACAAAATAAAAATAAAACAAAAAAAAGGTTTAATATTGTATTATTTATAATGTGTGGCCTATACTATAGTTCCTTTATGTAAGGGACGCTATTTTGGGACGCTTTGACCAGACCATGAAATGTGTTGTTTTTTAATTGCTAATGTGGTCTTTTACACCACAGACTGAACTAAATTAACCATTGCTTTCATGGTAATTTGTTGACCTAAACTGGTATTATCTAATTATGTACTTAAATCTAACCGCTGACAGCTGATTGGTTGATTTGTAATCCATTACATACCTTTCTATCAATGTTATCTGACATTATCAAGATAAATTTGTTCTGACACAGTTTAACTCTGAGCTCTTGTCATATTGTATTACCATTTTCTAAACTATAGCGAACTGTGATAATGTGAAGATATCTGAAGTCTGAAGAAATTTTGGTTTGATTGTAAATAAGCAATGGGCTGTTTGAAGAATAAATTAGTGAGAAATTAATAATTTACTGCCATTTTGTAAGATACTAAGTAATCAATAAAAATGACCATCCAGTTACTCATTTATTATCCAGCACTGTAAATTAAGAAATATTGTGAGCCAGATTGAAAGTCACAGTGTCAGGCTCAAAACACATGTATAACTGTTAGGCTGCAGCCATGACAATATTCCTAGTTTCAAAATGCACCCGTTATAATCCCGTGTGTCTCATTTAGTATATCAGAGGAGGATCCAGGTCCGTTACGGAGTGACAGTGAAGGCAAAGTTGTAGGAACCAAAGTGAGCAGGACATTCAGTTACCTCAAGAGCAAGATGAGCAAGAAGAACAAGGTTGGTATATGGATCCGATTTTAAAATTTGTTTAAGATATAATGTGCATGCATGCATATATATATATATATACATTAAATCACAATACATTTTCTGCGTGTCGGATCTTGTAAGTAGAAGCGCATGTTATGGTTTTAGTTTGGCAGTTATCATTCTGAGCTCATGTATTTTGATGCAGCAGCATGCACCTGCTATTTAACTTTGAGGTTTTCACCCTGTGGTTTCTGTAGATGGTGATGTCGCTAATGGTGTGAAAGCTTTCAGCAACCCCTGCACTATCTGAAGTTGTTAGATGTTTGCAGAGTTTGCTCTTGCGCAGGCAACGTTGTGCACACTGTGTCTGTCTTGTAAGGACTCACATTAGGGAAGTTCAACAGGATGTAGAAGCAAGCTGTGGTATCTACATGGCTCTGTTTAAATATACTCTTTCACAGACACATAAGATTTAGAGCTCGTGAAGTTCCGTGAAAACAAATACATGCTAAAATCGATTACCTCACAGTTTCAGAGAACCTTAATGACACAGCTAGGCCACCATATATGGTTTAGTTCTTTACATATGAGGAAACATTTTGACCTAAGAAACCCCATGCCTTGACTTGCGCATGTAGATAGGAAATGCATTTTAATGCAGTTTAATTCAGTGTCAATCGGAATTTCAATTCAGATTTAATGGGCAAAACAACACAATGCAGATAAACAAACTTTCTCGTGTGGTAGGGAGGGTCTACGGTTGAAGGAAGTGCACTGTGTCTTTAAACTGAGCCCGAACGTGAAAGACGACAGAAAGAAACTGCAGCAGTCTGTAAAATCTGAAAGTCACTTCCTCTGGCTGACTCGCCTGCTCTCCGTCATGGGAACTTGTGTGATTGTGTAGACAGACAGATATAACCTCATCTGCTATACCTTCAGGCCAGTACGGTTACTGACTACCTGCTTCAGGGATGTCTACGTTGTGTCGTAGGTTTTTACCGCAGGGTCGGTCACTGAAGATCAAGAATACTGGTGGTCTGGTTGAGGTAGGATTGTGTTACCAACTGTTGTTACTGTTATTGTTAGTAGTCATGAAGATTCAAAAGAGACATTTGTTTGATGTTGTGGTGTTTGTGAATATTATCTTTAGATGTTAGATGTGAAATTTAATTAATTTGATTGGCAATTTATCTCAACTTTTTTTTATGTGCTGCGATGGTTTCACCCCAGTTGAGAAATGTCAAATACTTGTTGTTTTTTATTGGTAGGCTTGCTTTAATGTTTAAACTCTTTGGGAAGTGCCTTTTGAACCTCTTCTCTTCCATTACAATTTGTATTACAATTTTTTTAATGTTGTAATATTAAGCCACCCATTTATACTCACTGCCATACTAGTTCAGTAAATGTGCATGTTTTTCTTCAACTTATTTAGCAGTTAAGGTATACTAAGAAGTAATCAGACACCTTTTAATCTTTTGAGTGTTTTTTTATTATTTGATCTTAATCTTGGTATAGGACTGCTTCCTGTAGCAGATTTTGAAATCAGTTTGGTCTGTGAAAATGGCCACAATCAGTGGTTTATACATACGGTTACACTTTAAATGTATAAGTGAGCTGCTGTAATGTAACTATGCTGTAGTTTTGATGTGCAAGAGATGTTGAGAATGTAGCAAAGTGTGTTGGGGTGGGTGGATGGATGGATGGATGGATGGGTGGGTGGGTGGGTGGGTGGGTGGATGGATGGATGGATGGATGGATGGATGGATTGGATGGATGGGTGGGTGGGTGGGTGGATGGATGGATGGATGGGTAGGTGGATAGGGGGATGGATGGGATGGATGGGTGGGTGGGTGGGTGGGTGGATGGATTATGCAGTAGATAGATGACAGATAAATATGCAAGAGATGTTGAGAATGTATCAAAGTGTGTTTGGATGGATGGGTGGGTGGATGGATAGGTGGATGGACGGATGGATGGATGATTTGATGGATAGATAGAAGGATAGGTGATGTATGGATGGATGGATAGATAGATTATACAGTAGATAGATGACAGATAAATATGCAAGAGATGTTGAGAATGTATCAAAGTATGGATGGATGGATGGATGGATGGATTGATGGATGTATGGATTGATGGATGATTGGATAAGTGATTTGATGGATGGATGGATGGATGGATGGATGGATGGATGGATGGATGGATGGATGGATGGATGGATGGATGGATGGATGGATGGATTAAACAGTAGATAGACTACAGAAAAATGTGCAAGAGATGTCGAGAATGTATCAGTGTTTTGATTTTGGATGGATGAATGGGTGAATGGATTGGGTATGTAGGTGGATGGATAGGTGTGTGAATGGATGGATGGGTGGGTGGATGAATGGGTGGATGGGTGAACAGGTGAAGGATTGGGTATGTAGATAGATGGATAGGTGTGTGAATGGATGGATTATACAGTAGATAGATGACAGATAAATATGCAAGAGATGTTGAGAATGTATCTGGATGGATGGATGGATGGGTGGGTGGGTGTGTGAATAGGTGAAGGATTGGGTATGTAGATAGATGGATAGGTGTGTGGATGGATGGATGGAAGGGTGGGAGGGTGTGTGAATAGGTGAAGGATTGGGTATGTAGATAGATGGATAGGTGTGTGGATGGATGGATGGAAGGGTGGATGGATGGATTATACAGTAGATGGACGACAGATAAATGTGCAAAAGATGTTCAGAATGTATCAAAGTGTGTTTTGTCCCTGCAGTTGGAGATGAGTGGTGAATATTAATGAAAGTATTGATTGTGGAGCTGATGAGGTTTCTCCTCTGATAGATGGAGCAGTGGTCTGCTGACACTGCGAGTTTTATGATGGATGTGCCCCGCTCCCATTTAATCTCCCATCTGTGCTGGGCCCTGCTGTAATGGAGAGTCTAAAGCACAGCTCTGAGCGTCTGCCAGCCGCTGTAATACTGAAAGAGCGCATCACGCATCTACACTCACACTCATTCAGTCACATCCTGTTTTGAATTTTGCAGGAGAAGGAGAAAGAGAAGAACAAGGAGCGTGATCGAGATGCCAAGGACAAGGAGAGGAGATCCTCGAACGGGCATCTCTTCACTGCCATCATGACAGTACCCACAATGCTCTGCCACCAGTGCAACAAACCCATCAACACTAAAGATGCTTTCCTCTGCACCAGTAAGAGCACATCCCTCATCATAGAGGATATATATAATCTTCTATTCTATACTTTATTATCTACTATTCTTTTCTGTTTCATATTCTTTTCTCTTATTCTCTTCTATATTCTTCTTTACTGTTTATTCCACAACTATTTTACTCTTCTTATTCTTCTATTGTATACAGTCTACTCATCTACAGTACATCTACTTTTCTTTTCTGTTGTATACCCTACAGTTCTATAATTCTATTCCTATCTTTCTACACTCTTATCCCCTTTACCTTTTCTTCCTTTCTATGTTATTATACATTCTTTACTCTTTATTCTGTTATGCTCCATTCTCTTTACTACTCTGTACTTCATCTATTACTGTACACTATACTTTAAAACTTCATTCTAAACGTCAATCCAACAATAATATTCATATTGTCATCACTCCTGATATAACACTCCTGTACAAAAGCGGAAACGGCATGTCATTTGATATGATAATAATATTAAACTTAATACAGATGCAGGGTACTTGTTTGATTCAAATGTATTTGGATTGCTATCAGTTGTGTTTTACGTTAAATTAAATGTGTGCAAAAACAAAACAGTGGTAAAATACTGCTCGGTTCTACTCTATGCACTCGTTCCGCTCTTTTGTTTTGCCATAGGCTGGTGTCTTTTTTTGGCACTTCCTCCTTTACTGTCATTTGCAGTGCAGCCGCGTGCTTCAGAATTTAATTTACCGCTGTGAAAGTGCTTTTTGCAGAAGCTTGCATAGCAGGAGATTCACACAGGAAGCGGGTTAAATAAATTGAATCCATAGAGAAATTGCCCACAGATTGTCTCTAGGAATAGCATAGCTGTTTTAATTAGACAGTCAGCCTTTGTGATCTTATTTGTCATTTTAATCCACAGGTTTCTAGAGACAACGCTGTGTATAATATGTGTGGAAAATTGGGTTGATATGCATCTCAGAATGTGTACAGTTTTAAAGAAATGAAGGGGAAAAAAGGGGGTTAGAATCATGGCCATCTGCCCAGTCAGGCATTACACAACGTTGCATCACTCTGTCGCTCCACCCGCACACAGCTGGTGAGGTTCAGCGCTGTACTGAGACGAGTCAGCGCACTGGAACATCCTGTCAGCGCTCCGCTACCGCCATACTGTAGAACTCTCTGTTTATTGTTCTCAGAGGATGTGCTGGCAGACTCATTACCGTTTCCTCTCGTTTCCCAAAAGTGACTGACACTCGAAACTTTTTTTTTTGTTGGTCTGATAAGATCTTGGATTCTTGTCACAAAAAAGATGACGTAATTTATTTTTATTTATTTTGTGTGTGTGTATATATATATACATATATATACATACACATATATATACATATACACATACCGGTACATAAAAAAAAAATACAATTGTGTAAATTAGAGCTAGACAATAATTAGACCTTGAACTTCTTTTACCATTCTTTATCCCCAAATATGCATGATATATTTATTTAATATCATAAGTCTGTTGTGATTATTTGAATTCCTTTTCTATGTAAAACACTTTGAATTACAATTGTGTTTAAATTCTGATATATAAATAAACTTGCCTTGCCTAAAATAAAAGTTTTTTTTTTTTTTTTTTTTTTTGTAACAATAATGTCTTTATATAAATCACCACACGTACATAAACAAAAATGTGTGTGTGTGTGTGTGTGTGTATATATAAATTTTTTGTATGTACATGTGGTGATTTATATAAAGACATTATTGTTAAAAAAAAGAACTTTTATTTTAGGCAAGGCAAGTTTATTTATATATCACAATTTAAACACAATTGTAATTCAAAGTGTTTTACATAGAAAAGGAATTCAAATAATCACAACAGACTTATGATATTAAATAAATATATCATGCATATTTGGGGATAAAGAATGGTAAAAGAAGTTCAAGGTCTAATTATTGTCTAGTTGTGAATTAATCAATTTAAACTCTGCAAATAATAATAATAATTATTTGCAATTATATGCATATATATAAATTATTATTTGCATATATATATATATATATATATATATATATATATATATATATATATATATATATGCATATATATATATATATATATATATGCATATATATATATATATATATATATATATATATATATATATATATATATATATATATATATATATATATATATATATATATATATATGCATGCAGAGGTTCACACTTGTTTTTATGTCTAATAAGTAAAAATTGAAAAATTGTTATGATCAGTGACATCATTTAAATTATTAAATATTTAAAATTCTAAATTATGTTACTGTGTGTTTACACATCCATTGTAAAACATTTTTTTCAAATATTTTATGTTTAACTTATCTTACCATTTTTACGCACTCAAAACAGTGTAAAACTAAAAACTAAAACGTTGCGCTGGAATTCAGTCATCATCAGTAAACATTAAGCCCCTCCTCCTTTGATCTGATTGGCCATCATTTTGACATTGACAAGCGCTGTTAGAGCGCTGAGGCAGACCAGTTTAAAAATGTTCATTTTACATTTGAAATAACATTTTTGAAATTGTACATTTTAGATGTACAAAACTGCATTTTTTTTAAAAATAGGAGTTGCTTGAAAATAAATTACTTTTCTGATGATGTCATCAAGGCCATGTGGGCAGGTGAAAAATACAACCCTTCATTACTTCCAATTAAGTATACTCTATTTTACCATTTCAAATACAGTAAAAACTGTAATATTTTGAAATATTGTGGGAGTTCAAAATAGCTGTTTTCTAGTTTAAAACATTTTAAAATATAATTTTCATCAGCCATTATTAGTGTCACATGATCCTTCAGGAACTCTTCTAATAGGCTAATTTGATGAATATAATTATTAATCTTTTTTATTATTATCAGTGTTGAAAACAGTGGTGCTGCTTAATATTGTTTAATTCTTCAGGAGAAAGTTTAAATACACAATATATTTGAAACGTATGTAGCTGTGCACGTGTTTCCTGTCACTCTTGGTCTGTTTCATCATCTATGCTGATTAAATTGATTAATTTTAACACTTGAAAGAAAAATAATCTTACTGACACCACACTAGTGTATGATTGTTTTCTTATAAAATGGACACTTTCCGTGACTGTGTGGGGTTTGCAGTCGTGTAGGAGTGGGGAAAGTTGTGAGCTTGCAGGGAAAAGATCGAAATCTCTACGCCCTCGGACATGTAGGTTGTTGTAGGTCTAGCAGCCCTTGATGCCATCATTCACACAATCTTGTTTGTGGTTTTATTTTGTAAAGCTTGTAAATCTCTTTTGGGAGTGTCTAACTTTGCTGTAGTTTTGTGGTCATGAGGTGCAAAGTACACTGACAGAGAAAGGCAAAAGACAGGACAGGTATGTTTTGACTGAGAATTAGCAGCATTAAAGTTAGCGTTTTTGTTTAGCATTGATAGTAAATGGACATAACATAAAATCGGTTGTACATTTGAAATAATAACCAATCGCTTATGGTATACGTTTTATATATTGTTTCTGAATTTTATTTCAAATGAACTTCTGAAAATCACAATTTAGCTTTGTTTTCATAAAGAAATTTTGTTTAAACAATGACTCAACCCCAAAGTTTTTGTGGCTAAATTTGTGGTAAACATTCAGCTGTTTGGCAGAGGTGGAGACGGGCAGAAAAAAGGCTATTCTGACTCTATCTCTCTCCTACACAAAGGGGGAAGCAGGAAATGGCACAGTATTAGTATACCACCACTTTTCTTCCAGATGTCTATTCCGTTTACTGCTGTTTTACAGCTTTAGCTCATTCTATCTGCTTTTGAATTCAGTTCTGACTGTATGGTGTGTGTGTGTTTGTTTCAGATTGCAATGCACATGTCCACAAAGCTTGCAGAGAAAGTCTCCCTGTTTGTGCCAAGGTCAAAATGAAGGTAATTCATTGACTTTTATCTTGGTTCTCATATGACTGTCATAAACAGGGCCATTGCGTTTCAAGGGTTTCCTTGTTATATTCAAATTACTGTCACCAAAACTGTAGAAATAATACGATTAAAGAGAATGTTTTCCCAAAAATAAAGATTATATCAGTATTTACTTGTGCTTTCCAAACCTGTATGCTGTTATTCACAAAAGTATGGCATGAGTGTGATTACAGAACTTTTTTTGAGTCCTGTTTCTTTATAAGAAAAACTTGAATATTTCTGTGAAAACATTTCTTTCAGCAGCAAAAACAGCAGCAGACCGTTACAGATTCCGCCTCGACGCCTGGTGTCACGCTGCGAAGTAAAAGTAAATCCTTCACACATTCATGTATTTCTTCTTTATTTGTGTCTTTTAAATATCTGACCATTTGTTGTTGATCTGTTTAGCCCTCCCGGCACGGGAACGTCCGTGGTCCGCCATTTCTGTTCCCGATGACCAACCCGCTCCTCTCGCCCCTCCTCGGAAAAGCCCCAGCAGCATCATGTCTTTCAACAGCAACCCTCTGTCCAAGAGCATGTCCATTAATAACATTGCAGGGTCAGTGCCGTTGCTAACAGAAAACATACAGATGTTTTTAGATTAAATATTGAAATTGCTCTTAAAATCACGTTTATTCTTGGATATCAACAGGATTTCATCTATTTTAGTTTATGCTTTACCATCTCATTTAATTCATCATTAAAGGTGCCCTAGAATGATTAAAAAAAATATGTTAAATTGTTCTCTAATATCTAAATAGAGGGTATGTGGCTTATTTAAGGTCAAAAATTGTCCAGATATGTTTTTTCAGGTCCATTTACAACCCTAGAAATTGTCCCTATGATGTAATCGTCGGTTTTTGCCTTATTTGGAAGGGTCATGAATATTAATGCAGAGTTCTGCTCTGATTGGCTGTTTCACTGCACTACTGCTCAATGACAGCTAACATTTCTATACTATCCGTCATGGCAATGATTTTACAATGATAGCTTCTCAACTTTGACTCACAAACTGAACTGGGTAGCATGTAAATATGTTGTTTACAGTAACGTTACAGTTTGACAGTAGAGTACTGATTTAGAAGTCGATTTATTTAGCCAAGCAAAGTAATGTAGAAGCCACACAAAATAGTCAGTGTCATGTTTACTACTCACCCGATACAAAATAATCATACTTCAGTTTTCAATAATGTATATTTATTTAACAAATTGACTAGAAGCCTTGTCAAATGACTATCGTTTTAACTTAGATGGTGAAGGTAACGTTAGCTACAAGGATCAAATGAGCGATCTGTAAGCAACTAAACAGTAGTAGTAAACGTAGTTAGCTTCTGAGTTGTGTTAATGATGGAATATAGGCTAATTTAGATTTCAATCCGCCAAAAGGGATCGACAAACGTATCTACTGTTGTATTTTATGACCACTGACAGGAAATAATATTAACCTTTGTCATTTGACAAACTGTTATGAGTGCTACTTGGAGTTTCCAATTGTTATTTTACTAGCCTCTTGCGTTAGATCTAGACAGCACAGGATATTATCGTAATGTTGTCTTACTAAGAAACTTTCAATTTAATCTGAAATGGGTTCGACAGTCAGTAAGTGGATAAAATTACTATTTACTGCTTGCAGGAATACGGTTGAAATCGGCCCTTTCTTCAGTATCAGACGCTGAGCGAATCCTGCTATATTGCCCCAGGTTAGAAAAACTCTCTGTGGTGAAATGGGCCGAGCAAACAAACAACTTTGAATTACTTTGTTGCGGTATCCGATTGTTAATAAACATCAACCATGACTGTTGACATTGTTTATCTGTGGGAAGGCTATGAAAAGTCCTCACGTCCCCTGTATAGCCTGGAACATGACATTTGTGTCCATGATCTGCCGTTTTCGCTATCCTCACTTGACGCTTGTTTATATGCTGAACTCCCGACGGCTCCATCAGTTCTGCCTGAAAATTAACATGGGCTGACATGCAAATGTTGGGGGCGTACATATTAATGATCTCAGCGATTGCGTCACTGTTGGCTTTATGTTGAAAATAGCCTGTTTTTCCATGGTGTTTTTCACAATCAAGATTTACATATGAAGGAGGAGGCAATGGTGTTTGAGACTCACTGAATGTGATGTCCATGTACTAAACTCTTGTTATTTAACTATAGCAAGGTTAATTACATTTTTCATTCTAAGGCACCTTTAAACTGTTAAGAATTGTGTCCTTAATATTTTGATTGTACAGTCATTGTTTTATAAAATCAGTAAGGCATTAAAACATGCATTATACAATATATCTTCTGTTCTTTGGACTTTCAGACAAATGGAAGACCCTCCTCTTAAGGCTCATAAGTTTCTTTCCCAGTCTACCGACTCCCTTCACAAGACCAGTAAAGTCACCGAATCCACGGAATCTCTTACCGATGAGGGTAAGTCTCTTCATCCAGAATCGTTGCCAACATTACCAAAGTCTTCAAGTTCTGAACTTCATGAAGTTTTAATATTCATAATACATGTGTATGGCAGGTACAGAGATGATGGACAGTCAGTTGATGGGAGAATTTGAAGCCGATGCCAAAGAGCTGGAGGCAGATTCTTGGAGCTTTACCGTAGACAAGAAATTCCTGAAACAGCTTAAAAAGGATGTTATCAAGAGGCAAGATGTCATCTATGGTAAGAATAATAGCAGATCCTCCCAAGACGCTTCTGCTTTCACTTTCAAACTTTGTGAGAAATGGTTAAATGAGGTCATTAACACACAAGGTCATGTGGTAAAGTTTCTTCCTCCTCTCATTATCAGAGCTCATCCAGACGGAAATGCACCATGTGAGGACCTTGAAGATCATGGCTGATGTTTACAGTAAAGGGCTACTGAGAGAGGTTCAGCTGGAGGTCCAGACTGTAGAGAAGATGCTCCCCATGTTAGACGAAGTTCTAGACTTGCACACGCAGTTCTTCTCACACCTGCTCGATAGGAAGAAAGAGTCCGGCAGCCAGGAAGAGGGTGGCATTGTTATCCAAAAGATTGGTGACGTGCTGGTCTCTCAGGTAACATCAGGCTCAAACCTGTGGTGGAGCATCTGTTGAGATGCATTGTTTTGTAATGTCTGGAGCATTTAGTATAAGTAACATGCAATTTTTCCACTCTTTATTCCTCCCTAGTTCTCAGGTTCCAGTGCCGACAGAATGAAGAAAGTCTATGGGAAGTATTGCAGCAGACACAATGAAGCGGTGAACTTCTACAAGGAGCTTCTCACCAAAGACAAACGTTTTCAAGCTTTCATCAAGGTAGCATCTGAAATGATTTTGCCTATACAAATTTCTCATACTCAGAAATGTTTTTTTTTGTAAAAGTATCCTCAAGCGTTTATTCTTGTGCTTTTTTTGTTTCTTTCTCAAGACTCTAAAATGGAACCGCTCCCATGTTTCACATCTGTTTCTGTTTTCTAGAAAAAGATGAGCAGCCCTGTTGTCCGACGGCTAAGCATTCCTGAGTGTATATTGTTAGTCACACAAAGAATCACAAAGTATCCCGTGTTACTACAGAGAATACTGCAGCACACGAAAGGTACAACTAGTTACTGTAGTAGTAAAGCTATTTTTAATACCCTTATTTGTGTTGCTCCTTGTAATATTTGTGTTTCCTGACAGAAAATGAGGAGGACCATGAAGACGTAAGCCAAAGTCTGAGGTTGGTAAAAGAGGTGATTGCGGCTGTGGACAATAAAGTGAACGAGCATGAAAAGAAAAAGAGGCTAAGGGAAGTGTACAACCGGACGGACAGCAAGTCAATCATGAGGATGAAAAGTGGGCAGATGTTTGCCAGAGAGGATCTGTTACGTGGGCAAAAGTTAATTCACGACGGGCCGCTACAGCTCAAGAACACAGCCGGCAGGCTCAAGGGTAAGAACCAGTGCAATGGCTTTATTAGTAAACGGATCCACTCAGAACACGACAACTGCATAGCAACACCCTGGCAACACCATAGCAACAACATTACAGTAACACCATGATAAAACCCACACAGAACACCTTAGCAACAACCTACAACATCCTAGCAACTACATAACAGCAGCAACATGATAAAACCCACTCAGAACACCTTCGCAACCACCTACAACACCCTAGCAACTAAAGCAACATGATACAATCCACTCAGAACACCTTAGCAACACACTGGCAACCCCCTACAACACCCTAGCAACTACGTAACAGCAACAACGTGATACAAACCACTCAGAACACCTTAGCAACCACCTACAACACCCTAGCAACTACATAATAGCAACAATGTGATTAAAAACCACCCAGAAGACCTTAGTCACACCCTGGCAACCACCTACAACACCCTAGCAACTACTTAACAGCAACAACATGATGAAACCCACTCAGAACACCTTAGCAACACCCTGGCAACCGGGTGTTCTTAAATGAACACCCTAGCAACTACATAAAAGCAACAACGTGATAAAAACCACTCAGAACACATTAGCAACCACCTACAATATCCTAGCAACTACATAACAGCAACACCATGATAAAACCAACTCAGAACACCTTAGCAACACCCTGGCAACCACCTACAACACCCTAGCAACTACATAACAGCAACACCATGATAAAACCAACTCAGAACACCTTAGCAACACCCTGGCAACCACCTACAACACCCTAGCAACTACATAACAGCAACAACGTGATGATAACCACTTAGAACACCTTAGTCACACCTTGGCAACCCCCTACACCACCCTAGCAATTACGTAACATAACATGCTAAAAAAAACTCAGAACACATTGGCAATCATATTGCAATACACTGGCAACACCATGTAATTGTGAAATTACACTAACATGATAACACATAAAAACAGCAATAACACCCTGGTAACAGCCTGCAACACTTAAGCAAGTGTAGAACTAACTTAGCATATGATTAACAACCACCTTCAAGACTTAAGCAGGCATGTAACAATAACAACATAATACAAATAGACTTAGAACACCTTAGCAACTGCCCAGCAATGCCCTGAAAACAAATCACAATACCCTGCCAACCATGTAACAACAGCAACATGCTAAAAACTACCCATACACTTTTGCAACCATATAACATCCTAGAAATTAGCCACCACATTGTAGCAACCGCAGAACAGAAACAAGCTAAAAGCCATTAAGAACACATTCGCATCTGCATAACAACACCCTGGAAACCAATTACAACAGCTTACATTTGTGGTGCCAAGTTTTGCATTCACATTTTATTCAGGTAATGTAAAAATCTAGCATACAGTAGGCCTTCATGGATAAACAACCTTGACGTTTCACTGACACAACACAGTCATGTCTATCACCACAGAAACATACACCCACACTAACACAAACATGGCCTGTTTTTTAATCTGATGTGTTCTTCTCCAGATGTCCAGGCTCTGCTACTGAGGGATGTGATTGTGTTCCTGCAGGAGAAAGATCAGAAGTACATATTCGCCTCTTTGGTATGTTTATCTTTATTCCTCTGCTTGTGACTTCATCGATAATATATTTACTTTACACTTTTGTTGTTTGGAAGCTGATCCAAACAATCTAGTGTTGTGTAATGTCTCTGCTGCTGTGTTGGTTTTAAATGGAACATTTGCATAACAAGATCTTTGGCACTTTCTTATTGTGGCCTATGACCTGGCTCTGATTTTCTACTCTTCTCTCATCACTTCATTCTCCTTTCTCAGGACCAGCGCTCCACCGTCATCTCCCTGCAGAAACTCATCTTGAGGGAAGTAGCCAATGAGGAGAAAGGTCTGTTCCTGATCACGGCCGGCATTGAGAAGCCTGAGATGGTTGAGGTGCATGCAAGCTCCAAAGAGGAGAGGAACACGTGGATGCTTCTCATTAAGGAGGCCATGCAGTCAACGTGAGTCTACACACTATACACTCATTATACATGTGCCGGTTTAAAAGATTAGAAACATTACTTTTTTATGTTTTTAAAAGAAGTCTCTTATGCTCATCAAGCCTGCATTTATTTGATCAAAAATACAGAAAAAACTGTAATATTGTGAAATATTATTACAGTTTAAAATAATGGTTTTCTATTTTAAAATACTTTAAAATATAATTTATTCTTCAGCCATTGCCGCAGGCTTCAAAGTCACATGATCCGTCAGAAATCATTCTAATATTCTGATTTGTAAATGTTTTTTGTTTTTTAAGATTATTTGATGAATAAAAAAGTTAAAAAAAGAACAGCATTTATTTAACATATTTTTTGTTTTGTTTTAAGGTCATAAATTAATACTTTCATAGGAGTTAAATTGATAAAAAGTAATAGTTAAGATTTATATTGTAAAAAAATATTTCTGTTTTAATAAATGCTGTTCTTTTGAACTTTTATTCATAAAAGAATCCTGAAAAAGTATCACAGTTTCTAAAAGAATATTAAGTGGAATAACGGTTTCCAACATTGATAATAACTGAGTATCAAATGAACATATTAGAATGATTTCTGGAGGATCATGTGACATTAATGACTGGTAATGGCTGATGAAATTTCAGCTTTGCGTGGCAGAAATAAATTTTTCTTAAAAAGAAAAACATTATTTTAATATTTCACAAATTACTATTTTTTCTGTATTTTTGATCAAATAAATGATTTAATAAGCATGGCAGACTTCTTTCAAAAACATTAACAATAGTAATGTTTCCAAACTTTTGACCGGTACTGTACACATAAACCAAACTGGTTTTTACTATTTTTATTAGATATAATAACATTTATATTAATATTAGATATTTAATTTCCCCTATATTTACTTTTTTTACCTTTGCTATTATCAAACACTCTCTAAGTTAACATTAAAACTAATAATTTAATAACACTGTAAAATGTAATAACTCATTATAGTCATTATAATGTTGTAATGCACTGTTTTGGGGTTTTAGGTTTAATGGATTTAGATAAAGTAATGTAAATAATAAGTAAAAATTATTGTCTGCTTAACGTAAAATAATTGTGACAAAAGACACTCTAAACTTCACAATTTGTGAGAGCTGGTAGTCTTTCTTTACAGACTCTCGATTTCCTCCAGGGAGAGAGATGAAGATGAAGGTGTGCCTAGTGAAAACGAAGAGGACAGGAGACTTCAGGAAATCAAAGTCAAGGAGCTGAGGGGTACAGAATTTCATATAATTCCTTACATTTTGTGTGTAGATATGGTTTGTGTTTTGGGTACATAAAAATGCACTGATATTTCCAGATTTTCCAGAAATCTTAATGAATGTTACTTTTAAGGAGAAGCCACAGAAATTAAAGTTTTAAATAATGGAAATTTCTAATGAATACAATATTTCATTGTATAATTTTTCATTGGTTGTATAATTATATCATTTATAATTATACAATTTTTCGTTGTATAATTTTTCAAAGTGTCTGTCGACATTTTTTTTAAGTTGTGGTGGATAGATGAAGTGAATCTTGCCCATTATAAAATGAACATCTGTCTTTACAGATCAGCTGCACAAGAGGGACGAGCAAATCTTGACTTTACTGGAGGAGAAAGTGAAGCTGTTCAGAGATATGTGTGACTCTGCCGTACCCGACGAGACCGGCCTCCGCAACAGAATGCTCTTCAGGGCCACGCCCGATGACATCACCAAAGGGGAACCAATCATGAAGGAGGCTCTGAAGGAAGGTGAGACGACTAGCACAGTTATATAATTCTTATTATATAAGTCGGAAAAACGCCGTGGTCGCCTTACAAACATATGGCAGCTAGTAAACTCCGGATACATGGGGGAAAACGTTTTTTTATAAATATTGCAATCTTAGAGGGTGGAAATGTAGAACATAATTTGGTTTTAAAATGACTCAGTGAACTCGAGGGTGTTAGCAACATGTTGCATCAGATCATAGTACAGCCCGCGCATATGTTCCCTGGCCAGTTACACAAGCTTTCTTCAAAATCACATTCATTTTGTGAGCGTCAGTCTCTGGAAAACTTAGGACTGGCTGTGTACTTGTAGTAGGTACTAGTTATTGGAATAATGAAAATAATAAAACACTTTAAATACTTGCAAACATTATCTATCTACTGCTCAAAATACAAATAAGCAATTGAATACATGGATCATGAAAGTACCAAAACACACAACAACAAAAAAATATTGCAAACATGATGTTTTATTATTTACAGCCCAAATAATGTTTTTTTACAATGATAAATACAGATGAATACAGGTAGTGGTTGAGAAAACGGAATGTGAGGAAAATCACTATAAGTGTAGCAAAATCTTTCTCAATATTATTTTATCTTTTTTATTGTAAGTCAAGTTTCTGTGTTTCTATATCTATGGCTCTGTGGTGCTATCAAAACATTACTGTTTGTTTGCACATTCCGACCAGCCTAGCATAGCAACAGCAGTGCAGCCAATGGTGTGAGTTTGGGGCGGGGCTTTATGCTGAGCTTTAGCTGTTGGGGGAGTTAAAAAATAAAATTGCTAATAGTTACACACAAATTAAAGCCCATTCACACTAAGAACTATAACTAAAAAGATAACAATATTAGCGACCATACCACTTTAAAATTCTCAAGCTCATTATAGCAGAATTGATTCTGATTGGCTGTCAATGTCCTTATCGTTCATCAGCTGGATGAAGGCAATTTGAAAATAATTCCAACGTTATCGTTTCTCTGTGCCGTTATTGTTATTGCTGTGGTGTGAACTCTGCTATTCTTAAATATTCTTTAATATTGAGAACTATGTTTAGAACTATATCTGTATCATTATAGTTATCGTCCTTCATGTGAATGGGCCTTTAGGGAGATACCTGGTCACTTAATGTGGTTTTACTGATTAGACCGCTATCAGATTTGTTACTTGGTATCAGCACTGGTATGATCATTTAGGTTCACTATTTTGAATGATGATTACAGTGTTTTGAGCTTCAGGATGCGATGGCAAACTTTCAGTTTCATTAACGTCACTATGATCGTCGGCTTGCTGAAAAGACACTCAGCTACTCATCTGCAACAGGCCATATCTGTGGCGAACGTGGTGTGTGTTGCAGTAGCGCTGTCATATCATAGGATGTGTGTCTGTACCGTTTTAAAGCAAGGCGAGGAGGAGATTTTGAGTGGCCAAATACTCTCCAAAGATTGCTGATGGGGAATTGCAGAGATTAGTTGAGTCTTGGTGTCAGAAAATATCAAACAACCCCTACATTACCACGTGTTGTTTGGGAGGGATTCAAGGAAAATCCTTCTTGCTCATCCTGAAACAAACTCCAGCATATTCAGTTGTCAGACTTGACTGGAAATTCGAAAGGGACCTGGTTCTATGGTCAGATGAAACTATAAAAAGAGCTTTTTGGCAGCTATAAAAAGTACCCCTAGTCCACGGTTAAAATACCACTGAATCTTTAATGTTGTAGGCCTTTTTTTTTTTTTTGCTGGAGGTCCTGGACATCTTGTTCAGATACATGGTATCATGAGTTCTAGCAAATACCAACAGATGATAAATCAAAACCTGACCGCCTTTGCTAGAAAACTTATAATGGTCCGTGGATGGATCTTCCATCAGGACAACGATCCAAAACAAACATTAAAATCAACACCCAAACGTGTCGCTGAGCTCAAAACGAAGCTCCGGCCATGCCTATCTCAGTTTCCTAACTTAAACCTTATAGAAAATGAGTGGCTGAACCGAAGAGAAGAAACACCAACATGGAGCTGTGAATCTGAAGGATCTGGAGAGAGTCAGTATGAAGGAATGGTCTCTGATCTCTTGTCAGTTGTTCTCCAAACTCATCAGGCATTATAGGAGAAGAATCAGAGCTGTTGTCTTGGCAAGAGACGGTTGCAAAAAGTATTTCATAAAAGGGTACCACTAATTATGGCCAACATGTTTTGGAGAAAAGCATTTATTTCATAATGTGATTAACCCCCCACTTTCAATTATTTTACTTCAATGAAAGGTTAGATTTTAAAAAAAAAAGGTCAAAAGGATAAACAATGCAGATTTATTTTTACAGCCATATTTACCAGTGCTCCCTGCCAATAATTCTGACAACTATATGTGGCTTCAACGACCATATGCATTTACACTTGCCCAGTTTAATTTGGAATGCGTCTATAACTCTCTTCTGAAGTGGTTTGAGTGATCAGAAAGTTTTTCAGAGGGTATTTACAACTTGTCTTTTCATGGTCATATGGTATACGATCAGAGAAAATGTGTGAAGTGACCTTCTGCATTCTGATCAGACTGAGAGTCAAAAAAATATTTTCAGTGGTAACTGAAATTATGCTATTAACTTGAACTGAACCCAGAACATTCCTTTGAACAAATAAACAAAGCAACATTGAAAACTGAATAAATGATGTTACTGAACTGCATTTGAGAGTGCACTGAGTGAGAAATATCTTCAGAGTGCTGAGAAGACACATTGGCTTTGAATGTGGGAGTGATAGATAATGCTAGTCTCAGTTCATACAGCAAGTAGGAGTATTCATTAAAAGAACGTAGACATTGGCAGAATCGATACGTAAGGCTGATCTGATTCTGCAGGGCACGAATAGATAATGGATTCCTTTAATGTTACAGGTCAAGAACTGGAAAAAGAGTATTGATTTCGGTCTCCTCCTCTCAGCTTTTTGTGAGCTGTGGGTGTGTGTTTGATTTTTCTACAAACATTAGGTTTTTCACAAAACCCTAAAATCTAATTTCTGTTCATTTCTGCAGTTGAGACATTACAGGTTCTGGTAAACGACAGTCTAGGAGGGGCGGTGCAGGACGGCATCTGTGCAGCGGGGCCCGTGACTTTGCCACGACGGGCGGAAACCTTTGGAGGCTTTGATAGTCACCAGATGAACATCTCCAAAAGTAAAGGTGGGTGTGTTTTCCACGTGTGTGTAAACGTGGGAGTGTGTGAAAGAGCGTTTTGTGATGTGTGTGGGTGTTTGAGATGGAGACTGATTGTCTATGTGTTTGATCTCCTGCAGATGGAGACAGAGAGGAGACAGAAGACTCTGCAGAGCTCCGCAGGACTGAGTCAGACAGCGTTCTAAAGAAGGTACAAACAGGGTCAAGCAAGCAGCTATTCGAAATTGTGTGTGTATAAGAAAGATTATGATTGGGTGGTGTGGGAACTTTTTTTCATAGCAGAATTGCAGCATGAAAATTACATGGGTGGGGAGTGAAAACCCCAAAAAGTTCACAATTAATATTTCCATTAAAAAAAAAAAAAAAAAAAAAAAAAAAAAAAAAAATATATATATATATATATATATATATATATATATATATATATATATATATATATATATATATATAAATATATATATATATATATATTATATAAATAAAACAAATTATTAATATTATATATTACATTTCCATTTAAAAAAAATTCTCTCTCTCTCTCTCTCTCTCTCTCTCTCTCTCTCTCTCTCTCTCTCTCTCTCTCTCTCTCTCTCTCTCTCTCTCTCTCTCTCTATGAATATATAATTAATAATTTAAATGGAAATATTAATTGTGAAAAAAAAAAAAAATCACTCCTCCCCACACCCCCACCAAATGTAATTTTCATGCTGCAATTCTGCTATGAAAAAAAGTTCCCACACCACCCAATCATAATCTTATATATATATATATATATATATATATATATATATATATATATATATATATATATATATATATATATATATATATATATATATATATATATATATATATATATATATATATATATATATATATAATACACACAAATTAATAATGCGGATTAATTTCAAATTAATTAAAAAACACTTTTGGACTTCATGTTGAATATAATAAATATAATTATTAATAAATATAAATAATAATACAGTCAATTTTATATAATAAATGCTTGTTTTATAAGTACATTGTTTAAAAAGCTCTTATTCACTCTTATTTCAAATGCTGTTCTAAGATCCCCATTAACAACCTGATTCATGTTTAGTCATCAGTGCCTCACCATATGCTCAAGCCATTAAGTGCTGAGCATCAGAAGATATGCTCATTGCCTGAAATGAACTGCAGGTTCACACACACACACACACACACACACACACACACACACACACACACACACACACACACACACACTTCATAGAACATAACTACAGTGTATAATAACTAGATTATGAGGACACATGAAGACTGTCATCTGTCATCAATCAGATTAATGTGACCCGTCATCACAGCGTCTTATTTCCGGCAGGGCCCTACAGTGAAGAGCACATGGATTGCTGATTATTAATTTATGTACTGTACCCTTCTACCAGTACACTGACCCTGTGACTGCCTCTCTCTCCCACAGGCAAGCAACACCAACCCCCTGCTCCTTCTCAAGAGGAACAACGAGGTAAGCGTTTCGGGTTAAAAACAGCTCTGGACAGATTGTATACAATTATTAAATAATACATTATAATATATTTAAATATCTAAATGATAAAATATATATATATATATATATATATATATATATATATATATATATATATATATATATATATATATATATATATATATATATATATATATATTAATTATTAAATGTACAGGAACTAAAAAGTAAACTAGCCATCTGCATCTCAGCTTAAATTGATGAGACCAGCTTTCGTTCTCTCAATCCTTTTATCCTCCCACAGCAGGTTCTTCAAAGCGTCGCTCATCTTCATGACCTGCTCAACACATTACAGGTGAGTCATTCTCTTTTTTTGTCTTGTTATTTCTCGCTCTCTGCTCTGTTCAGGCCAGCAGCTCTCATCCCTCAGCATGACAGAAGGCGCATGAAAAGAAATGAAATGTATAAATGCAGGGGTTTATTTTGCGGACTTGTAATCAAGCAGAGTGCATTATTACGTATAAAGATGCACTCTGATAGATTTGAGCCACTGTTGACCTTAAGTGGGTGATTATCAGCCTTTGGCCGGGACAAGTGATCTTCGGCCGCCAGATATGGGGCCCATCTCATTTTAATTTTGGTTTTGCACCTTAAAGAAAAGTTTTACAGTTTTTGAATCCATTCAGCCGATCTGGTGGTAGAACTTTTAGCATAGCTTAGCATAGATCACTGAATCTGATTAGACCATTAGCATCGTGCTCAAAAATGACCAAAGACTTTCGATATATTTCCTGTTTAAAACTACACTCTTCTGTAGTTACATCATGTACTAAGACCGACGGAAAATAGGCTAACCCCTGTCAACAAAACCAGATTGACAACCTGCTTGCACAGGGACTATTTTCAGGCGCTGCGTAATATCATTGCGCTGCTGCACCCATGGTACAGCAGCAGAGTTCCTTAATTATTACACAGGAATGAGAGTATAGTCCCTAGGGAGCATCTTGTAACATTCTGTCAGGTCTTAGTACCTGATGATACTACAGAAGAGTCAAGTTTTAAGAAAAATCTATTTTGTCATTTTTTTGAGCAAGTTGCTAACGGTCTAATCAGATTCAACAATCTATGCCAAGCTATGCTAAAAGTTCTACTGCCATACCTAGAGATCTGAATGGATTAAAAAAATGGTAAAACTAAACTTTAACTCTAGGGGAGTTGGAAAATGAGCCTATTTTCAAAAAAAGTGGAGTGTTCCTTTAAAATGATAGTTCACCCAAAAATGAAAATGATCTTATAATTTACTCACCCTAAAACCATCCTAGGTGTATATGACATGCTTCTTTCAGACGAATACAATCAGAGTTATATATTTTTTTAAATGTCCTGGCTCTTCCAAGCTTTATAATGGCAGTGAATGGCAGCCCAAAATGTGAATGCTAAAAAAGTGCATCCATCCATTATAAAAGTACTCCACACGGCTTCGGAGGTTTAATAAAGGCACATTCAACTTACAAAGAAAGTGTAACGCCTCTAAAAGTTTAAAACTCTAACACTACATCCGACGTCATCGTCGTGCCAGTTATTTCTTTATTTGTAAATTGAATATGGAAGACGGCCCGCTGGAAGCTAGATATTTTACTTTATAAAGTTTTAAATATTTATATTTTTTTCACAAAAACCCATCGACACACTCCAAAAGGCCTTTATTAACCCCCCGGAGCTGTGTGGAGTACTTTTATAATGGATGGATGCACTTTTTCAAATTTTAGGCTGACATTCATTACCATTATAAAGCTTGGATTACCCAGGACATGTTTTAACATAACTCCATGATTGTGTTCGTCTGAAAGAAGTTTGTGATATACACCCAGGATGGCTTGAGGGCGAGTAAATCATTGGAGGATTTTCTCTCTTTCCAGGTTAGAGTTTTAACCCTTTCTTTTTTGCAAGCAAATTAAAACTCCTTGCTTTTCTCACCTCCAACAAAGGCTGTCGTGGTTCAGCAAGACACCTTCATCGAGGACCAACGGCACGCCCTAAACGAACGCCCCCAGCCCTCTTCGCGTCACCCGTCCGTCTCCTCCTCCACCTCCTCCTCTTCCTCCTCCTCGTCAAGGCCCAGCTCGCTAATCGAGCAGGAGAAACAGCGGAGCCTGGAGAAGCAGCGGCAGGAAGTCGCCAGCCTTCAAAAGCAGCAGGCTGCCCACGCAGAAGAGAGGAAGCGCAGGGAGAAAGAGTGGGAAGCGCGCGAGCGGGAACTGACTCAGAAAGAGATGCAGCTGCAGACCCAAGAGGAAGAGGTGCAGAGGAGATGCAAAGAGCTGGATGAGGAGAAACAAGACCTCCAGAGTAAAAAAGAGGAGTATCAGAGAGACCTGGCACGGCTCAGAGACAGCCAGAAGAAACTGGAGAGAGAACGAGAGCAAGTGCAGAGAGAGGCAGAGCAGATCAGACAAACAGAGGTGAGGCTGGAGGTCAATGAGAGGGATTTAAAGAGAGAGTCTGTGAAAAATGAAGATCCTGTTATTTGCACACCATCAATGTCGTGAATAATATCCTGGCCACTCTTTTCAATATACACTACCGTTCAAATGTTTTTTCAAATGTTTTCAAATGTCAAATGTTCCAAGGCTTTAAAAAAAACCTATTGTGAAATATTTTTAGTGTGTTAGTTCACTCAAAAATGAAAATTCTGTCATTAATTACTCACCCTCATGTCGTTCGACATGCATAAGACCTCTGTTCATCTTCAGAACACAAATGAAGATATTTTTGTTGAAATCTGATGGCTCAGAAAGGCCTTCATTGACACCAATGTCATTTCCTCTCTCAAGACCCATAAAGGCACTAAAGACGTCGTTACAAAGCCCATCTCACTACAGTGACTCTACAATCATTTTATGAAGACACGAGAATAGTTTTTGTGTGCAAAAAACCCAAAATAAGGACTTGTATAGTGATGTGCCGATATCAAAACAAAGCTTTGAACCGTTATGAATCAGCGTATATCGAATCATGATTCGGATCGTTAATGTCACGTGATTTCAGCAGTTTGACTCGCAATCCGAATCATGAATCAATAAGCTGATTCATAACGGTTCAAAGCTTTGTTTTGAAATCGGCCCATGACTATATAAGTCGTTATTTTGTTTTTTTGCACACAAAAACTATTCTCGTGTCTTCATAAAATGATTGTAGAGTCACTGTAGTGAGATGGGCTTTGTAAGGACGTCTTTAGTGCCTTTATGGGTCTTGAGAGAGGAAATGACATTGGTGTCAATGAAGGCCTTTCTGAGCCATCGGATTTCAACAAAAATATCTTCATTTGTGTTCCGAAGATGAACGGAGGTCTTACGGGTGTCGAACGACATTAGGGTAAGTAATTAATGAGAGAATTTTTGGGTGAACTAACCCTTTAAAATGTAAAATAACACAAGTTTTCAGCATCATTACTCCAGTCTTCATTGTCACATGATCCTTCAGAAATCATTCTAATATGACTTGCTGCTCAAGAAACATTTATGAAAGTCGTTATTTGCTTAAACTCTGCCCTCTTACTTTAGCATATACATGATATCTGTATGATGTCAGTCAGATGTTTTATGATCGTTTCTTAAGCTTCAAAGCTTCTGTCCCCAATCATAATATGTAATTATAAGGAACAAAGCGATTCGCACGGAAGAAAGTCACACGGGTGATCGTTTTCATCAGCGTTTCAGTTTTCTATATTCTGAATGGAAATATGTTGAAGATGCATTTGTAAGTCATTATTCTGTGATGGTACAGTACACTTGCACTATGTAACATTGATTAGTTGAGAAAAATCACTAATCTTTTCCATTCTGCCCCAAAATCTGTTCTCTAATCATGTGAACAAAAGGCCTGCACATTCGATTATGTAATTGTACCGTCTTGTTTTTAAATATAGTTCCTTTTTCCTAAAACCTCAAAATGATTTGAAACGTAATAGCAGCCGGAGTAGCTTTTCTTCCTCTTTGCCTAAAAAGAGGTAGTGCCTCTTCTGTTTGTTCGTGTTTAAACCATGTTTTTTATTTTATTGCAGGCGCTGAGGAAGAACCGGACCCCCTCCACCACATCTGAGGACTCCTCGAAGTTCCAGAGCACTGGTTCATTAGACCGTGACCCCTCAGAGATGGAGCTCTCCTCCTCCCCGTCTTCCAAAGACTTCCTGTCCCGCATGGACTCCAAACGCAAAGGGAAGAACCTCAATCCATTCTCCTCCAATTCAAGCCAGAAAGGCCAGAACAGCGAGGCGCAGAGCCAGATCCCCAGCCGCCTGCTACAGCTGGCCAAGTCCAAGGAGAAGAAGGACAAGAAAAAGAAGAAGGGAAAAGGGCAGCAGAGCCAGACTGCAGGTAGAGTGTCCCTGGTGTCCCTGTCCCTAATTGTCCCATTCTCAATTAATGTCCCTGGTCTTACTGGCTATGTCCACACTATGTGGTTGTCACTCATGCGTGTGTGTGTGTGCGCGTGTGTGTGTGTGCGCGTGTGTGTGTGTGTGACCATATTATGGGCTCATACAGGATTGACAACTGTATTTTGCTGCTGTGTGAATGTGTGCCACTGCAGTACTCATCTGTGCATGTTTTTCTATTCTAATATGGGGGAAAAAATCAAAAAGCAACTTTCATCAGCTCTGAAACATCTTTTGCTGATTTAATTACACGTGGGTGATATGGATTATTAACCAAAATGATTACACAACGATTGGTAGTAATGGATTCGAATTGGTCAAATGGATCAATTTGCAGTCCAGTATTTTGATATAGTTAATCAAATAATCATTTTTCCCAGGCATCCATTTCTTTTCCATAGCTTTGCTTGTTGCATGTCTCTCCTGTCTTCTCACATTTGAAAATCATTCATTTTGATCAAATATTTAGTTTATTTATTCATTGTTTATATGAAGATTGGTTGGTTTATTTTAGCGTTTGATTCCTTTTGGTTAATATTAATTTTATTGTATACATTTTCTTTCTTTCTAGATTTTTATTTTGGAGATTATTTAACATTTATTTTAATTTCAAATGCTTGTTTTGGTTTATTTATCCTTTAAATATTTTTCATGTGTGTGAATATTATGTAATTCATTTTATATATATATTTTTTGTATGGTTTAAGTTTGTTTGTTAGGTTTAATTTGATTTACATTTATTGTATGAAGATTATTTTATATAATTATTAGTGCTGTCAAGTATATGTGTGTGTACTGTGTATTATTTTGATGTATAAATATATACACACTCGTTCATATTTAAGAAATATTGCATATTTAAGAAATACTGTATATTTATTTATATTATATATAAACATATTTTATAAATATAAAAAAAATCCTATATATATGTATATGCGTGCGTGTGTGTGTGTGTGTGTATATATATATATACATATATACATAATAATTATACACAGTACACACACTTTGTAATTGTATAAATTGATTAATCATGATTAATCGATACGACAGGACTAATAATTTTATGTGGATTAAAAGAAATATTAACGGAAGGGGTTGTTTGATTCTATTGTTTTATATTTTAGTGCTGAGATCGCATTAAGCAATTTACTATTATTATTTATTGAACAAAATTATAAATTAAACAGAATAATGTACGATCAGTTACAGTTTAAAATTATGATCAGCTGACTCGCTTTTTTACAGTCCATAAAATAAACTCCCACCCTAAACTATAATTCTACCACTGAATATTGTTTTCCACTTAGAAATATGACGGACAACATAAGCTCAAAGTGTTGCGAATGCGATTTCAAGTTTGTCCAAAGTGCTCCAAAGTGACCTAGTTTTTGTCTCTCTGCAGACTCTCAGAGCACTGTGGTTCCAGGCACGACCCCGGACGGAGAGATCTTTTTCTGCTGATTCGGCCCCCTCTTCATCTTCCACTACCCCACAATGCCTCCATGCAGGGCTGCCGGTCTCTGGTCGTGGACTTGTAAACCAGAGTTAGAAGCACATACCTGTGGTCTTGATGGGCGTCAGGCCTGGACAGGAAGTTTAAACTGATCATTTCCTGTGGCCTGATTTCCAGCAGCCAGCGTACTGCACAGTGCCTTCCATCCCTCACATACACCTATGACCACAAGCGAACAATACGTGTCGGATAAGGCACTTTTTTTTCCACACACGGACTTCCTGTGAGATTTAGAAAGTGGCATCACGCTGGAAGACAGCTGGCTTTCGAACGACTGTATAAGTCACCTTTTGAAAGCTCTCGAAGGACATTTGACTAATGAAGATACTAATAATCAAAGTGAGTGAACTCAAATGCCAGTTTGCAATGCAGTGACTAAGTTTCTACATGTTTCCATCCTCCTTCTTTCACCCCCGTCATGTTACCATGTGCCTCACTAATATATACTTGCAGCAGACCAACAAACCAATAGTCATAAGGTTTTACTTCTTTCACAAGGGTCACAAAATGCCTTTTATGAATAAAAGGGATGCATATGAAAACGTGGAAAAGAGCATATTGCCGCAAAGAAATGCTGTTTTTTATTTGTATTTTTTTTATTTATTGGGTTTGTTAATCACGTTTCCATCCCTAAATGACTGAAGGAGAAGAATGAAAATGTGTTTCACCTAAAATATAATTTTGTTTTGACTCTTCAGGCTTCACAGACCCACATCATTTTTTTCTTCTTCTTGTAAACCTCAATGCAATTTTAATCCTTAGCACTTTATAAGCACATGTCAAGTGGGGAAAAAAATGGCTGGCTTTAAAATGAGACAATCGATCAGCTCCACTTATCTGGTAAACGGCCTCCTTTACCTGCGAGGTTTTATTTGATAATCTTTTACTGTACCATATGAATGTTATGTAAATTTGTTCAACCAAACATAAAGCTAGCTTTCAACGTAAGCTACCAAAAGAGCGGGTGTTTTCAACTGCAGTATTTTTTAAAGATTTTTTTTGTTTGTTTTTACTATCAAACACAAATTGAAGAGATGAGGGAATCAGCTTTACAGTACATAGGCTAACTAATGAAAGTTGTATTAGCCGCAATGCAGTTCAACGTTCAATTTCAAGGCAGAAATGTTGGATTTGACAGGCCAATGTGGTAAAAGTATGAATATACATTGTGTTTGTGTATTAAACACCTGGTTTGTACCCTCTAATCACTAGATTTTGGCCAATCAAAAAGCCCTCGCCTGCTGGCCAGGCTAACCGTTCTGTTGAACACAAGGAAATATTGTGCAGATAAAAGTGTTAATTTAAGCTTGCTCTGTTTTTAGTTTCTTTCCATTAAACTTCTACCTAACACGCCTCTCTAATGCATTAGAGTGATGAATGTCTCATGATTCATTTATCGATCATTTGCTCATGACCTCTTGGGATTTAATTCATATGTTCGAGAGACTTTTATGATCCGTCAGCATATTCCCACAAAGGAAATGTTGCTGCTGACGCTGCCATTCTCTGCATGCTGTTATGTTATGGTGCTAAAATGAGAACTGAAATGCCTTAACCAACAGAGGGCGCTGTGGCGATGTATTCATCCTCTATCCTTTCTTTTGTCCCACCTGAAGCTTAACCAACAGAATTCAAACTCAACAAACGCATTTTGTCCATGATTTTGTCGGATAAACCGCGAATATGGTGATCACATTCTGTAACTTGCCAAATCTTTCTTCAGGAAACGTATAATTCTAGAGGAATTATTACTAGCAGCACCTTGCCATGTATTCGGATGTGTTCTTCTTGCTCATTTGATATCTGGCTGCACAAAAAAAAAAAAAATTGTCACGGGAATGCAAAACTAACTTGCGTCTGCTTCACGCAGTGGGTCATATAGACGCTATTTTCATTGTTCACTAATTTAATTCATTGTTTAGCTGTCACAAATAACAAACAGAAATATGATTAATTTTGGAGGGGAAATTACTGCTTTTAACCTTCACACAAAGCGATCGTTTTTATTCATGAACAATTAAATATGGCGTCTACCCGCATTAGGTCCGTGTAACGTAATTTAGCCAATTTTGTGTAAAAATAAAAAGGGGGAAAAATACCACATTTTGTAAATATCTATAATGTAAAAAAGGTAAAAGTATTAATTATGGATTTTCTTTTTGTGCTATGATTTAAAGCTTTTTTTATTAGCTTTATTTATCATTATTCTCTGTGGTGGCGACATGACAAATGTACATTTAAAAAAATCTTAATAAATAACTATTGTACTTGTACATGTGCTTGTCTATTTTATGCTCTGTTGAAAGTTCTCAGTGGTAATGAATTATATATATATATATATATATATATATATATATATATATAATATATACATACACATACACATACACACATACATAAGTATGTGTGTATGAGGAAAATAAGTGTTTGAACACCTGGCTTTGCAAGTTCTCCCTCTTGGAAATCATGGAGGGGTCTGAAATTGTCATTGTAGGTGCATGTCCACTGTGAGAGAATCTAAAAACTGAAAAAATTCCAGAATCACTGTATGATTTTTTAAAACTACTTATTTGTATGATACAGCTGCAAATAAGTATTTGAACACCTGTCTGTCAGCTAGAATTCTAACCCTCAAAGACCTGTTAGTCTGCCTTTAAAATGTCCACCTCCACTCCATTTATTATCCTAAATTAGATGCACCTGTTTGAGGTCGTTAGCTGCATAAAGACGCCTGCCCACCCCATACAATCAGTAAGAATCCAACTACTAACATGGCTAAGACCAAAGAGCTGTCCAATGACACTAGAGACAAAATTGTACATCTCCACAAGGCTGGAAAGGGCTACGGGGAAATTGCCAAGCAACTTAGTAAAAAAAGGTCCCCTGTTGGAGCAATCATTAGAAAATGGAAGAAGCTAAACCTGACTGTCAATCTCCCTCGGACTGGTGCTCCATACAAGATCTCACATCGTGGGGTCTCAGTGATCCTAAGAAAGGTGAGAAATCAGCCCAGAACTACACTAGAGGAGCTGGTCAATGACCTGAAAAGAGCTGGGACCACTGTTTCCAAGGTTACTGTTGGTAATACAACAGAGACATCATGGTTTGAAATCATGCATGGCACGGAAGGTTCCCCTGCTTAAACCAGCACATGTCCAGGCCCGTCTTAAGTTTGCCAATGACTATTTGGATGATCCAGAGGAGTCATGGGAGAATATCATGTGGTCAGATGAGACCAAAATAGAACTTTTTGCTCATAATTCCACTAAACTTATTTGGAGGAAGAAGAATGATGAATACCATCCCAAGAACACCATTCCTACTGTGAAGCATAGGGGTGGTAGCATCATGCTTTAGGGGTGTTTTTCTGCGGCTGCACTGTATTAAGAAGAGGATTACCGGGGCCATTACGAGATTTTGGGGAACAATCTCCTTCCCTCCGTTACAGCATTGAAGATGGGTCGAGGCTGGGTCTTCCAACATGACAATGACCTGAAGCACAGCCAGGAAAACCAAGGAGTGGCTCTGTAAGAAGCATATCAAGGTTCTGACGTGACCTAGCCAGTTTCCAGACCTAAACCCAATAGAGAATTTTTGGAGGAAGCTCAAACTCCATGTTTCTCAGCAACAGGCCAGAAACCTGACTGATCTAGAGAAGATCTGTGTGGAGAAGTGGGCCAAAATCCCTCCTGCAGTGAGTGCAAATATTAACATTTTTTTTCTTCAGGTGTTCAAATACTTATTTGCAGCTGTATCATACAAATAAATAGTTAAAAAAATCATACATTGTGATTTCTGGATTTTATTTTTTAGAGTACATCTCTCACAGTGGACATGCACCTACGATGACAAGTTCAATTGGGAGAATTTGCAAAATAGCAAGGTGTTCCAATACTTATTATTTCTCTGTGTGTGTGTGTGTGTGTGTGTGTGTGTGTGTGTGTGTGTGTGTGTGTGTGTGTGTGTGTGTGTGTGTGTGTGTGTGTGTGTATATATATATATATATATATATATATATATATATATATATATATATATATATATATATATATATATATATATATATATATATATATATATATATATATATATATATATATATATATATATATATATATATATATATATATATATGTGTTATGTCTGTCTGTCTGTCTATCTGCTCGTTGAGAAGACATGCTTCATTGGACCACCTGTTGCTAGTCTCTCTTCCAGTCTGTCCAGCTCAAGGTTTCCCAGTGTCAGACACCAACATGAACGCGTTTGTCCTGCTCTGAGTTCAGCAATTGCCTCCTAAATGTGTATTTTTCTCTCTCACGAGGTTGGCTGGATGAGTTTGAAGTGTAGCATCTTTCCCCTTTGGACTCCATTGACTTTGCCTTTGTTCCTGTTGCCAAGCTACCCTGTTCTTTTGGCAAGCCAAAGGTAGGAAACAGTGCTTGAACGTAATGCCAAACTGAAAAGAACGAGTTCCTTGTCAGATTAATGACTGGATGTTAATTTTTCTGCTTGTTTACAAGGTGATTGTATTCACCCTCGGAGGAATGTTCTTATTATTCATATACAGTAACTCAAGTCCAAGTCTTTGCTTATGCTAGTGATACACTTTTTGTTGTTGTTGTTTTGGGACCTTCTCTTAAAGCAGTAAAGAAGCTCAAAACTGTGTGTCATTGGTCTCTCTTGCTTTTTTTAGTTTGTCTCCTGGCTGCACTGTGACCTTTCTTAGTATTTAAATACGTCACCTCCCTGTAATGTTATGTTTTGTATTTGTGAATGAGCCCTCGGTATCCGTCATTGTTGTCCCATATTGTCTATCTGTTGATTGGGTTTTGCTTTTCCATCTCTCTCTCTTTCTCTCGCTTTGCAAAGAGAACAAAGGATCCACATGCAACGTAGAGAAACCTGAGCCTTTGTTTTGCGCTGACAGTCCGTGTATAAATATCAGTTGTATGTCAGGGAGAACAATAGCTCTGTGCTGCTGGTGTTTTCTGATATGTGAGGGACTGTGGCCTTTTATACGCCTAGAAAAACAGCACTCGTGAAATTGATGTTTGGTTTGCTTGGGATAAGGTTGGCTATCTGATTGTTTCCATTCAGGTGTGATATCCAATCATAATCTTTTTTTCTTTTTTTTGTATCTATATTTTTGTACAATTCACAAATCCTCACCTCGTAAAATAGTTTCCTGTGGGATTCTCCAGTGAGAGTTTAATAAAAACCGATAGAAAAACAATAGGACATTTTATTAAGTCCACTCAAGACTGCCATTCAATGAGCAACTGAGCAACGAAGTGTTGATGTATGAGAATATGTTAGGACATTTCTGTAAATCTACTTAGTTACTATTAAAGCACTTGAGATGGCGGTTCTTGAGATCATGTAGAGGTTTAATGCTCTGACTCATCATATCATGGTCTGGTCTTACTATTGGTAAAGTCCACTAATAAAGTAATTTAATATGATTTTTCAACTGAAAAGGGATGCATTATACATATATTTATTTATTTATTTTCTATATTATAATTTTTTTTGCCTAGACCTTATCTTTATATTTAGATATCTTTGGTATCATCTAGTCTTCTTAATCGTTAAAAATTAAAGGTTTCTCTTTTTTTATTGTAACTCAAGTGTGTCAAATAAGTACAATTAATTAACGCATAATGGTAAATTTAATCTTTAGAAAAGAAAATTCTGCTGTACATTATTATGATGGTAACATGTTAATGTAAAATTTTATAGCATTAATTTTAGTTTTTGGTGTTTTAATTATTATTATTATTATAATTATTATTTTGAATAAGTGTACATTTACGCAACAATGTATTAAAAACGGAAACGTTTTTCCTTTTTAATTTTTTGTGTACAGGCAACCGTTCAAATGGATACCATGGATACTTCCGTTCAAATGAATCTGCGAGAACAGCTAAAAACACTGCTGCCACTTTGTAAAGAAGCACTACTTGCCTTTAAACTGAACACGTAATACTCACAAATTCACATTTTTGTAGTTTACACAGAAACAATAACGGTATTGTTTTCAAAAACTCTAACTTTTAAAACTCTTTTTAAAAGTTTGCATTATCAGGCCCCTAAAACTGCATTTTTGTGTAAATGGACATCCAAAATGCATAACGTTTTGAGCATAAAAAGTTTTCAGTTTTAGTTAAAAAAAAATGTCATGTAAATAGCCCCAATATGTATAATATTTTAACACTGACCATTTATCAATTATCACTCCTACTAAACACTTTGGCAGCATGGGAATGTAGTGTTGTAAAAAAAATATAGATTTTTCAATGCATTTCTATACTGAAATATCTGAAATGCTTCCAAAACTAATTTTCTGCACTATACATACACAGTATCAGCTGTGCTATCTCATATCTCTGGCGAGTTGACACACAAACCCGCCTCCCCTCACTCGTTTCACTTGTTCTCCCCTTGGGCACTGATTGCGGCAAGAATCGCGCTCGCGTTTCCCTGTGGGATAGCATCACCTGTGTTGGTGTCCTCCTTAGTTGCAGCAGTTTTAGAAGATTTCTTAGATGCCATTTTTCTGACTGAACGAGTCAACGAAAAATCGCCTTAAACGCACTTAAATTTCACAAAATACTCAAAACAGCTGACTAAAGTTAACCTTCAATAAGTCATTCTCGACTATGAAGTGTATTGACGGTACGTTAATTACAAAAACAATCAAAATTTAATGTTGGTGGAGAGGAGCTCAGAAAAACGCGACTACTCCATGGTCTGTGCACGAGCGCCCCCTTCGTTTCACTTGCTCCGCAACAAACTGCGAAGCACTGTGTATTCTGACACCTTTCTATCAGAACCAGCATTGACTTCTTGAGCAATCCGAGCTACAGTAGCTCGTCTGTTTAATTGGACCAGGCCAGCCTTCACTCCTCACGTGCATCAATGAGCCTTGGCCGCCCATGACCCTGTCGCCGGATCACCACTGTTCCTTCCTTGGTCTACTTTTGATAGATACTGACCAGTGCAGACCGGGAACACCCCACAAGAGCTGCAGTTCTGGAGACGATCACAATTTGGCCCTGGACAAACTCGCTCAAATCCTTACGCTTGCTCATTTTTCCTGCTTCTGACACATATACTCTGAGGACAAAATGTTCACTTGCTGCCTAATATATCCCACCCAACAAAAAAGCACCAATTATCCAACCCAAGTCTGTCTGTTTTTGAGATGGATGGCTGTCTGATAGCTTTGTTTTACAATGAAAGTCGTAGCTGGACAGGCCTCATAAAACCACCGTATCGTAAATCAACACGATCCTTCGCTCTGGGTTCCGTTTATCTTTCTCCCGCTGCCCCGCGTGCCTGTCTATCTCTCCATCTGTAGTTGTGATATTGTGGTGCTCCATCACTGTCTGCGGTGCTGCAGTGAGGGAGGACGCGTCTCATTCGTCTGCTGCCCCTCCCCCGGCCAGCGGTCCTGATGAGACTGCGGTGTTTGGGCTTCATCATTCGGTTTCCTGCCGCCCCTCGGCTCTCATCAGCTGTAATCATATTTCACCTGCTACCTTAAATCAGGAAGCCTCTGCTGTGCCTCGCTGTCGGGTTTTGTTGCGGTTCTTCACCCTGTTCACAGTCATTGAAAGAGGACAGACAAGAACAAAGAAATCCGTCATTCTTTTGCACATTTATCTTGCTTTTCTAATAGGGTAAATTATGATTAATAGGACATTAGATAATGTTTAACCAGCTGTTGTATGTAGGCATACTGCATGTCTGTGGTGTTTTGATTGACAGAAAGCTGAGTGTACAGTACAGGCCAAAAGTTTGGACACATTACTTTTTCTAATGTTTTTGAAAGAAGTTTCTTCTGCTCATTAGCCTGCATATATTTGATCAAAAATACAGAATGTGAAAATGTAATATTGTGGTATGTATTACAATTTAAAATAATTGGTTTTCAGTTTATTATACTTTAAATGATCATTTATTTCTGTGATCAAAGCTGAATTTTCAGAACCGTTCCTCCAGTCTTCAGTGTCACATGATCCTTCAGAAATCATTCTAATATGATTATTTATTATGAGTGTTGGAAACAGTTCTGCTGTCTAATATATTTGATGATTAAAAGGTTCAAAAGAACTGCATTTATTCAAAATAAAAAGATATATTCAAATAATATAAATCTCCTTTTACTATTAATTTTTATCAATTTAACACATCCTTGCTGAATAAAATTATTGATTTATTTCAAAAAAAGAAAGAAAAAAAATGACTGACCCCAAATTACTGACCAGTAGTGTATATTGTTGTTACAAAAGATTTCTATTTTTAAAACATTTGCTTCTTTTTGTTATTTTCTTATTATTATTCATCAAAGAATTATAAAAAAGTATCACAGGTTATGAAAAAAATATTAAGCAGCAGAACTGTTTCCAACTTTGAAAATGAATCCTCATATTAGAATGATTTCTGAAGGATCATGTGACACTGAAGACTGGAGGAACGATCCTGAAAATTCAGCTTTGATCACAGAAATAAATGATCATTTAAAGTATAATACATTGAAAACCAATTATTTTATATTGTAATAAATACCACAATATTACATTTTTTTTCTGTATTTTTGATAAAATAAATGCAGGCTTGATGAGCAGAAGAAACTTCTTTCAAAAACATTACGAATATTATATTATATTTAGGGCTGTCCAAATAAATTTTCAGATTTCTTTCAGTTTAACACATTAAAGATATTTAACGCATTTCACCCTTCGCCGGGAGTTTCATTGACAGGTGACCTGACTAATCATAATCCGCCATCCACCGAATCTGTTGTTTTGTTAGTAATTTATGGTAATCAGCAAATTAACTTGAGCTTAAAATCTGTGCTGATGTCTTTCTGCATTTGAAACCATTCTTTCTAATGTTAATTCATGTTTATTTGGCGTTATACGTTAACTAAGGAAGGTATTAACAAGGTGAGACGCTGAAAATCTGTGAAAACGCAGTGACATTCTTTTCTCTGATGACTATTTACTAGCACGAGGGCGGGACAACCTGTCACTCACATGAAATCCACCAATAGCAAACCACAACCATTCAATCAATCAATTCCCAAGGGACCAAATCAAGTCGTGCCCTACATTCTTTTCTAGTTCCAGAAGCCTTGTCACTAGGATGTACATCATGATAAAAGAAAAGACTATCACAACTTCCATTTCATGCTGACTTTACAACATTTAAATCTCCCTTTTACCCTGTAAATGCTTTGGAAAATTCCTTGACTCATTCTGTGATGCTTCATATAACATAATATATATTACTCTTTTCTATGTAAAGCTGACTGTGTATTTTGCAACAGTTGACCCAGACTGGCTTTCCCAGCACAGAGCCAGGAACTAGTGAGAATAAAGAGGTGAATTGATGAAAGACGAGAAACCTTTTTCTCCTCTAAAAGGAAAGAAAGGTACTATACAACAGTCTTCTCCCAGCCAGGGCCACAATAAGACCCAATGGGTAAGACATGCAGTGGATGGGGAAGTATTGTTCACCGACCTCCTCTCTCTATTATGCTTGTCAGTTGCTCTCTTTTAATGTGCCTGTTTTGAGGGAGATTAGAGCTGGGTGATGTGGGGGTGTTTGGCTGGCTGTCCTGGGTTCTTTGAGAACCTTCTGTGTGGTGATTGTATGCGCTGGGCTATTCCATTAGTGTCAGGATGATTGGGTCCTCGCTGGAACAGCCACACAGAGCTCGGCTCCTCTAGTCAGCAAGCAGGAAATTTCAATTGGACCGTCGGCCCCGTCACAAAGGATCAAACGGCGAGTCTGCTCTGCAGTTAATGCTGGGGAGGAATGCAGTGACCCAGTCTGAGGCTAGAATGGAGGACTTCATCTGCATACCTCCAGTCTATGATGGCATGCAGGGGTATAAAATCCTTGAACAATTGTAATTCGGATTAGTTTGTGTATATTTCAGTTAAGATGTCCATTTTGGTTGTATATTAAAAATCTCTCTTTGCTATAATGCTGTAGAGAACAGTGTTTCAGAGTGATTCCAACCAGTAACTCATCTTTGTGAACTATTTTAGTAAAGACATAGGGTCTCATGACATATGTGTGGCGAACATTTGCTGAGTTTCGGTTCATTTTTGTGACGCGTTTCCCTGTAAATGTTCTTTATTTAACCAACGTGTTGTTATTGTGCGTGTACGCAAATAAAAGTAGACCCTTTATAGTTTCTAATGCTGTATTTTACTCAATGACAGAGTATTTTAATCGTAAGTAAGTAATCGTGTCGGAGCCTCAGCCGACATCAGAGGGTTAATAGAACCTATTTCTGGAAGCGGGCTACTCTAAATGCCCTCTAAATGTTTAGAATTCCAGAAAATAATTTGCCTTGTATGAGATATTAGTTCGTAAATCGGACAACACTGTTATTTTTTTGTACCTTTTTAAAAAAATAACTACTTTGTATTAATTTATTAATTAAATTGCTATGGTCATGCAGACTGTTTACGCATTTAACTCATGGCCATGAGAAATAGATATCGTTCCCTCAACATAAGATCTTGAGGCCGCGACTTTATATCAAACAATCAATCAATCAACTTATAGCACTTTTACAATGACGATTGTCTCAAAGCAGCTTCACAGTGTTAAACAGGACAATATTGCAACAAAATCACATGGTCGTGGCATAAGGATGTTGTTATGGTCTTGTGGCTATTATACGTTCCCACAAGTTCAAAGATTTGTTCACTTCAAACTGAAATTTTTTCAATCAATGGCAAACAATGGGTTGACGATCCCTGCAGAGGAATAGTGTCTTATCAACCATTGGCCATTTAAAATACTTTTTTATCTGACTTCTGTGGTGTGCTTCCTCACGACGCAAATCATCACGTGCAAAGACTAAATTAAACGCCCTTCACAAAAATAAAGGTAAAACAATGATGTCGGACAACTTTAAATTTAGGAGAACATTTCGGCACTGGGTCGGTACTTCCACTTATGTCACGGACATGACCCATCCGACGTGATGACATCATAGTGAAGAAGCACAACACAAGTCGCACATTTGTGGTTAAAAATGATATATATTTTAATGACCGACGGATAGATAAGACCCTGTTCCTCAGCTGGGATCATGCAGAGCCATCTGAAGCCTTTTGAAACTGCATCTGGACCTTCAAACCCGTTGGTTGCCATAGAAGTCCATTATGTAAAGATCTTGGACGAGATGGTCGTGAGTAAATTATCAGGAAATTTAAATTTTAATTAATATCTCATGGCCACGACACATCACGTTCCCACGAGTTAATAGTCACAAAAATCTAAGTGAACCGATGTCCCCTCCCGGTCACTGTAGGTTTGACCTTAATTATAAATGTTTTTATATGGGTCAAAATCAAAACTGAATTTGTCTTGTCTAGTTGGTAAAGTACCTGTAGGATACAAGCGTTTGAAAATAGCCATGATTCACAAGCTTCCTGTTGGGCATGGCTCCCTGGTTACATGGCTTCTGATATACAATGGCTGATGTCTGTGAACCGGGAATCTTCTCACTGACAGCTGCTTGGCAAATACTACTCCATAGTGAGAAATGGGATGGGAAGAGTGGCCAGAAAAGGTGGTGAAAGAGTTGTTGAAACTAGGATCAATCACTTGAGGTGCGAGACAATATAATGTATTCTTATATTTATTTATTTTACTATGGGACATTCCTGAAAATGAAAATTGTCATTTATACCCCTGTGCCATTCTAAACCCATGTGACTTGGTTGGTTTTAATTAAAACACTGAAGGGAAATTTTTGCAAAGCCTTCAAGCATAAAAAGGCGATTTAAAAGTGGTTCATGTGACTCAAATGCAGATATTAGTAGTTGTAAAACAGGGAGAGCTGTAACACTGCCAATTCCACAAATCACGGATAAGATAGGAGTCAACATGGAGGTTTTCCAGTCTGTTGCTATCTCTCCTGAAGCTACAGTAAAAAAAAATTAAAAAAAATCTGAGGTAAGAAAGTAAAATAAAATAACAAGATAATATTTTGTTTAGTATACTTCTACCAGGTCAAAGTGTTTCTCTAGTAAAGATGATGTGTCAGCCTCCTGCTAATTGCAAAGCACCATACTAATACAGCTAGCTAAACAATGAGTGACAGTGGCGGGGTAGGTTGTAACACGTGTTTTGAAACAACCATCCACTTACATACAACTACGAAAGTTTATGTGATTTTAATAATTCTAAAGAATGGCTATCTCTCTCTCTCACACGCACACACACACACACACACACACACACACACACACACACACACACACACCCATATAAATGTGCACGTCTGCACGCACACTAGGGATGCGCGGTATACCGGTACTGGAAAAATACCGGTAAATATTTTATTTAAAATGGTACGATATCATGATTTGGCACATTTCGGTATATGCTGCTTTTCCGAAGTTCACCGCTAGATGTCAGCGCGCTACCCAAACTGACCCGAAATTTGACAACAACATAGATAGACGAACAAAATGAATGAAGCAGTTGAATCTCACTCAAGACGCCCAAAACGAATTAATTAAGAGAGTAGTAGGCCTAGAAGTGAAATTTGTAATTTCTTTGCTTATAAAACCGATGAAGAACCATCAAACCTAGCAAGAAGCATCTGTCACTATTCTGACTTTAAGACTTCTTAAGAGAACGACAGGTCAGTGAATCATTCAAACCATCTCATTTAGACATTTATTTTCTTTTTACCCTGATCAACGTACTACATAGCCTAACATAAGATCGAATATCACAAAACTTCCAGTGTTCGTTTCAACCCATGACATCTCATAATATTTTCATGCGTACTTGCACTATTTACATTTACGTTAGACACAACCGACTGTTATGTGAATACTCACTAAAGACGGACATTTTTACATAATTCTGTGTATTTGACTGTTTAAGGAAACATAATTTGTTATGTGCGAGCTCTAAGTTACAGGCTTGTGTGTGTATCGTTGTCATGAGCTCATATCTCCTGCAACTGTTATTATGAAATGCTATAAAATCTCTTGCATGTTCAAATGATTTCCGTTATCCATCCCGAGACGAGCGTGAAATGTTGAATCGGATTATGCAGATTGCTTAAGTGTAGGTATGTCTTTTGAAACCAGAAGCAATTTGCTAATTTTGAGAAATTTTTGATGAAATTATTTCTCACAAGAAAGTTTTCAAATGACTGATTTGATGTGATAAGCTTTGCTGATTAATTTACTAATAAACATTTGTGGTAATTTCCCACTTTATAAACTCAAAACTTGCATAATTGTACTCATTCGCGTGCAATATACCTGCACTAATATCAGACCGTGTCGATTTAATATCGGTACTCGGTATTAGATTGTGGTACCATACCGTAGCCAAAATTGTGGTATTGAGCCATCCCTAACGCACACGTGTGCATGCACAAACAAACATACACAATATGCACATACACTCCCCATATTCACACACATTTATTAAACATTCATTTAAAATAAAACTGTTGTTGTGGCTTATCACTTGGAGTACCCTTGTGCATTTTGTCTACCTGTTACAACCATAGACAGTAAAAGAAATGGACAGAGCGTTCCCATAGACTTCAACGGCGGAAAGTGAGGTCATTTAGAGGCACTCACGTCCTGATGGCTGAGCGAACTGTGCAGCCTCAGACTGAGCTTGACTACGTAGATGTGACGTGAGCAACCTGTCTGACAGTTGTAGGTCTTCTAGTAGTTGTGGAAAGTAAAATCTGAATCAAGTTGTTTAAATGTTTTGTCTCGTTGCTTTTGGCTCTCTCTGGGCTTATCCTCATTCTTCTCCCTTGACTTTATCAGACTTTATGTCTCCACGTCCCCCCGACTGTCTCATAGACACTAAAAGATTGCTTCTGAGCGTCTCCTCCTGTCTATGGTAATTTCTCAACTGTGCGACAGAGACAGTTGGTTGGTTATGACGCAATCATTAGCCTATTTTTACAAAAACAGTTTCTACGGGGCGATAGTGTAAGATACAAGGTAATGGAGCCTTTTATGCATTGTCGTGTTTCTTTAGAAATAAACAATGGACAAATGGAGTCTTTAAACGCCTCAGATGTAAAGTTATTTACTGTCAAAGTCATTCAAAAATGAATGGGAGTCAGTGGGATGCTAACAGCAGGTGATTGTTTGGTTAGCAATGGCCGCCCCTATGGGTGGAACGCTTTCCGAGTGCTAGATTACCCCCTTGGTTACAACTTACTACCCCGGTAGTGGGGTAGGTTGTAAGAAAGGCCCAATTAGTATTTGTCATCATCTCACAAAGTATGCAATATAGTTGGAGAAATTTAAATTGTTGGGTACTTTGCATAAAAGTTTCAGACGTGTAACGAAAAAAAAGTGTAACAACCATACACTGTCTCCCCTATACAGCGTTTTAAATCATTTACCCGGATCCGTTAGCCTGACAAGCCAGACCCACATCAAGATGTTTGGTCTGGAAGCTCACCATAGACAGGGCTCAATCCGAGGGGCGAGATAAACGGTTGTCTTTCAAACAACCTCTGCACGCGATAGGATAGCGCTACACCAACCAGAGCAACGAAGGTGAAACGGAGCTCGTAGATAGATAAAACATTCACTGTATCCGGTCAGCTAAACTCCGAACACATCTTCCTTTTTTAAGAATGACTTCAGTGCCGTTCTTTGTTCTTTTCTCAGAGAAAAGCTTAACTCCAAGTCTTCCAGAGTCGCGGTCAAAGCTGATTCGAAAGACCGCCGGCGTTTGCCAGTTTCTGTGTTTACTAGAAGCACACAAACGCAACTCAGCCGTCGTCATTATGGCCCTGCCCACCGACTCTATACACGAAGTGATTTGCCCGTCCAGATTGAGAGGAATACAGCTCAGAAGGGTATTGAGAGTTCCTAGATGACACTTGCGGGCAGATTAAATTTGCTGCCGCTAGGGTGCGTCTAGATTTCTAGGCTACGGATCCGTGCGAACAGGAATCATTTTTACAATGCTGTCGTCTGTATGAGAGAGAAATTTCTTCCATTTTTAGTATATTGCAGTTGTATAAACGTACCCTAAATTAAACATTTCCACTCCCCCAAAATATCATCAATTATCAATCATGCTTTGTCCAAAATCGCATACTTTATGAGTAGGTACAGTATTTATTTTAAATAATAGCTTCATTAAGCAGCATTCATTAGAGCTTTTAGTCTAAACGTGTACATATTTAGTGAAATTTTATTTTAATCAATATTACACACTCTTCTTTAAACTGAATCATCATGTCAATTAATTTTTCACTGAATTATGCGATCTGATATGTTGAAAAGAGCAAGGTTTATATGAAGAGAGGGTAATGTGTGAAAATTTGCTAACCGGTTCTGCAACGAGAATATCGTAATGAGGATCCATTAGAGAAGAGAAATACCTACGGATACGGACTTGACAAAGACCTCCTTTAGGAGACCCTCAAAGGTAATAGAAGTAGAATAATGGTTTGACTGTGAGGGGAAGCTCTGGACTTTACCGTTGCCATTATAAGTCTTCCCCTTTCCCTTTCCTTCTGCAGCATACGCCTCTACAAGCCCTTTCAAATGCTAATTTATATAGGCGACTGGAATGAGAGGGGGTAATGTCCAAGCACAAACTCTCGTTGTAGATCTTTCCCCGACCATTAATCCTTCAGAGGCCCTTTTGGGGGCAGAGACAGCGACACCAGAAGGCCAGAGAGCTCTAAGGGTATACAGGAAATGATATGCATAGAAATGTGACCTTCAGAGACAAGGGAGAAAGGAAAGCTATAGGTGATGACTCGAGGAACAAGCTCACGCCTCAGCTTAGCTCTGCCTGGCTGCCCCTGAAGGCCCTGAAGAGTACAGCCTGTCATATGACAGGTGCTATTCCCCACGGGAGCCGGGCCAGGGCGGACTGCACGGTCTGTAATGCGGTGTGGAAAGTGCTTGTTAATGGTAAAGAATTTCTTAAACTCAAGCATGAATTCTTCAGAAGATTATTCATGCACCATAAGCAGTGTTAAATGTTAATTATGTTGAACTTTAAAGGATATTGAGTGTTTTGACATGAGGCCAGAGGGTTCACGTCCACGGCAGAGTGCGGCTTTGGAGATTCCAGCAGCTCTGAGGCAGCTTAGCTCCAGGACGGCCGCTGTTTTGTACAGTGCCGTCTGAAAATAGCACTTCATGTTTTTAATACCTTCCACTTGACTGGACCTCTTCTGGCTGGCTCTTGCAAAAGAAAGGCTTTTAGAGCATTTTAAGTGCGTCTGAATCCATGAGTTTATAGACTCTCGTTTTGACTTGTAACTGTAGTTTGGTTATGTTTATAAAAAACTATACTCAAAACTATACTTAGTTTATATCCCTTATATCCCTCTGGATGATGTAGCCTTAGGGCAACAAACCCCATTTTCTTTACTTTGCAATCATTTGATTGCATTAAAAGTTATAAATAAATAGAAAATCTTCTGGCACAATGCTAAGTGAAGGGCATTTTCCCATTTGTAAGTAAGATAATTGTATTTTGAAGTAGTTAGTCTTATAAATGATAAATGTTTAGTAACACATTTTCATGATAGTGTCTGTAATCACTGTAATCGATGCGAATGCAGCCACAACAGGCAATTTTGTAGATGACTATATAACTATACTTTTTTTTGTTAGACTTTTTTTGCACACGTGTGTGTATATATATATATATATATATATATATATATATACACACACACACACACACACCCTGAACGTGTGCTGTGGTATTTGGCATCAAGAAGTTAGCAGCAGATCCTTTAAGTCCTGTAAATCGTGAGGTGTGGCCTCCATGGATCAGACTTGTTTGTTTAGAACGTCCCACAGATTCTCGATTGGATTGAGATCTGGGGAATTTGGAGGTCAAGTGAACACTTCAAACTATTTTTTGTGCTCCTCAAACCATTCCTGAACCTTTTTTTGCTTTGTGGCAGGGTGCTTTATCCTGCTGAAAGAGTAAAAAGCCATGAGGGAATACTGTTTCCATGAAAGTGTGTACATGGTCTGCAACAATGCTTAGGTAGGTGGTACGTGTCAAAGTAACATCCACATGTATGGCAGGACCCAAGGTCAGAACATTGCCCAAAGCATCACAATGCCTCCCACAGTTTTGCTTCTTCCCATAGTGCATCCTGGTGCCATGTGTTCTCCAGGTAGGCAACACACACGCACTCAGCCATTCACATGATGTCAAAGAAAATGTGATTCATCAGACCAGGCCACCTTCTTCCATTGCTCAGTGGTCCAGTTCTGATGCTCACATGTCCACTGTTGCCGCTTTCGGTGGTGGACAGGGGTGAGCATGAGCACCCTGTAGTCTGCAGCTATGCCGCCCCATACGCAACAAACTGTGATACACTGTATTCAGATACCTTTCTATTAGAACCAGCATTAACTTTTTAAGCAATTTGAGCAACAGTATCTCATCTGTTTGATTTGAGCCGTCGCTCCTCACGTGCATCAATGAGCCTTGGCCGTCCATGACCCTATCGCCGGTTCACCACTGTTCCTTCTTTGGACCACTTTTAGCCGCGTTTCTACCGCAGGAACTTTACCCAGGAACCAGGAACTTTGGGGTGGTACTCGGTGTGTTTTGACCGCAGGAACCAGGGTCTAAATGAAGTTCCGGGTAAATATTTCCCCCTCCAAACGCCCCTGCTCGCGAGGTAGTACTTTTTCAAAGTTCAGGAACTTTCGAGGGCGGGACTTGGGCGCTGAACATGCTGATTGGTTTAGCTCACGCAGCATTTTATTTCAACCGGCATTTTTAAAAGTCTTTTGCGAGTTTCGTTCTGCATTCAGAAAATATCAGACATAGAGCAAGACTGATGGCGTGCGTTCGTCTCAGCCATCTCACATTCAATGTCCGTAATAGCTGATAATAATATACATTGTCATTTTAAATCTAGCTTTACAAGCTTTCTGAATATGCTAGTGCTCTTTTCTGTCATTAATTACCTCTTTAGTAATCCTATACATAACCAAAATCGTGCAAAAATGATTAGCCTACGGTCCGTCACTGACACTGACACTGAGGAGCAGTCGCACGCAGTCCTACATCACCGGACTAATTCGCCTAATCTTCACTGAACTTTAGATCGCGGTGGAAACGCAGACAGTTCCAGATCTGGGGGGAGAAAAGATTCTGTAAAAAAAGTTCCTGGTTCAAATTGTTCCGGGTAATTTTGGTGGAAACGGGGCTTTTGATAGATACTGATACAGACCGGGAACACCCCACAAGAGCTGCAGTTTGGGAGATGCTCTGACCCAGTCGTCTAGCGCTCACAATTTGGCCCTTGTCAAACTTGATCACATCCTTACGCATGCCCATTTTTCCTGCTTCTAACACATCAACTTTGAGGACAAAATGTTCTGTTGCTGCCTAATATATCCCACCCGCTAACAGCTGCCGTGATGAAGAGATAATCAGTGTTATTCACTATATATTGTGCCTGATCGTTGTATACATATACCGATTAGGCATAACATTGACAGGTGTACTGAATTACACTGACATTCACACTATTTACTTGAATTGTTTTAATAAATACATTACTCATATAGCATAAAACATTATGCAAATAAAATTTGTAATACTTTTTTAATGTATCATTTGTATACTATGATAAATATTTAAACATTTTATTTAAATGTATTTTATTAACATTTTATTTTATTAATTGCACAATTAAAAAACAATACAATATTCAACTAACTGGTTTTTAACTTTAGCAATGAGGTGCATTGTTTTTTTTCTTCCAAAATTTACATTTAGTTTCCATATTTTTCCCATTTTAATATGGCCCTATTTTATATAATACTTTATGCATGACAATTAAGTGAACTTTTTCTTAACTTTGTGATATATTGCATGTACTATGAAACCAATCCACTGGACACATTATTTGGTTTTTCAATCTTGCTAATGGAGGACCCCCAGCACTGCAACTTTGTGAATGTTTGGCTTGGTGAATCACCGAGATAATGAGATTGAAACCCAGATAATGTTCATCCGAGGCCACAGAAATGTTTTCCCGGAGAGACATTACCTCGCTGTTACACAATCTCTCCGTCTCCCGATCACAATCTTGCCCAGCATGTTACTCTGATTGTGAACGAGACGCCTAACAAATTGCTGCCATTGGCTGTTTTGTTAATTAGGTCTAAGTTGACAAAATTGAAGGAGATCACATTTAAAAATCAAGCATGCCAGCTGCATCTGGCTTGTCGACCTCATCAAAGTGAGATAAGAGACGCCCACTTTCCCTACAATGAAACGGAGAGATTTATCGTGCCAGAGAGGCTTGTGGCTTTAGGGCTCTGGGTAATTAAGCTAGCTAATAGTGTGTGACTAATTATGATGATAGTTCATTCTTGCGAGCTCTTTTCACAAAGCAAACAATGGCGCAGTGTCTGTGACGGGGTTCGTCTTTTCATGTCAGCTCTGCTTTTGTCTTTGCACTGGATTTGTTGGCGTCTCTTCAGTGGCTTCCAGTGCAGAACATCCTTGCTCTTGCGAAAGCACTCAGCCCATGATGTGTTCCTCTGTGTTTTGAGAGCCTGTTGGCAGGGCAGGCGCTACTTCTATTCGTCGATGTAGTTCATGCATTACACTTTGTTCTGAACGCCTTACAATTATTTGTCATGTCCCTGCCAACTGATTTACACATTTGAATGTACCTTCATACAAGCATGGCTGCAGTCTTGCCCATTATCCGGTGAAGAGAGGAGGTGACGGGGAGGTAATTGAAGCAGGAAGGGTTATTCTTCTAACTGCTGAAGTGTGACGGAGGACTTTCAGAGTCTGCCACAAGAGGCCATTATGGCACGTCATGTTTCTGTGCCGCTGGCTATCATGCTGACGGCTTCAAAAAAAGGAACAAAAAGGGAGAAAAAGACTTCAATCTCACCGACCTTCATATACAAGGAGTCAAATATTAGCCTTCTGAAACTGACCACAAAGATTGTGTGTGAAAAGATGATCTTTTTCTCTCCGTCTGACTGTCGTCTTTCTGTCTGTTTATCTAGCAATTTATCTGGCTTTATATCTGTCTGTCTTTGTCTGTCTGAATTTCATCTCTGTCTGTCTATCATCTGTCTGTCTGTCTGTCTGTCTGTTTGTCTATTTATCATCTTTCTGTCTATCGTATATATATATGTTTGTCTGTCTATCGTCTTTCAGTCTGTCTATCATCTTTCTGTCTGTATGTCTGATCTTTCTCTGTCTTTCTATCATTCTGTCTTTCTTTTTCAATATATCTTTGCACTAAATTTATTTACTTATTTTATTTATATTCATTAACTTAATATATGTACTGTTTATTTGTTTAATCTTTTTACTGTTTTTGTTTGTTTGCTCAATTTTAATTATTTTATTGTATTTATTCACTACTTTTACTTATCTTATTTATAATTATCTGCTTAATTTATTCAGTGTTTATTTATTTTATTTATCCATGTATTTAATTTACTTAACAATGATATTACTCTGCACCTGAAAATAGTCCCCAGCATTGCAAGACGGTTGTCACGTTGGTTATGTTAACAGAAGTTAACCTATTTTCAGGCGCTGTGTAATATCATGCCGCTGCAACCATGGCACAAAGTTCCTTGATTATGAATGAGAGTATAGTCCCTACCCATATCGACCTACAAAATCGCAACTTTTTATTTTCTGTCGGTCTTAGAACATGGTGTAACTCGAAATATTGAAAGTATTTGGTCATTTTTGACTGCGATGCTAATGGTCTAATCAGATTCAATGATCTATGCTAAGCTATGCTAAAAGTGCTATCCCCAGACCTGGAGATTGTCTGAATGAATTTAACTCTAGGGGAGTTGGAAAATGAGCCTATTTTTTTTTTTTTTAAGTGTTTTCCTTTAATATGTCTGAAAATAATCCTTTTAGTTTCCAAATTCTTCACTTTATTTATTTTTGTAATTAATGGAAAATATATTGCTGACACCTGCTCATATTATCATTACAATTAAAAAGGAAAAGAAGCCAACGTAAATATCTGGCATATTGTACCTTGATTATGCTAGAATGTGCTATGCATTGTAGACTTTTCTAGTCATTATTCCTGTAGCTAATGATCAGCCAGGGATCAGGTATCGTCTGAAAATCCAGGCATCAGACGAAGAGGGAAACTGAGATGTCTGTTCAGAGAGATTCAACACTGGAATGTCCTTTACTGTAGTTGAGTCATGCAGAAGCAAATCACAGACAAAAGAACAAGTGTGATGCATCCTATTATTAGCCGCGTGCCACTGGCGTCTGCTAGTGCTTAATGATCCTAGCAGATGCTTATCACTAGGAATGTTTCTGCGAGCGTGGGGATCAACACTTCATTGATCACTCACATAAAACAGACCCTCCTCTCATTTGTCGATATGCCACCGATCTGTTTGTGCCTGCAGTCTTTGAAAACCAATAAGCGGGTCAATGGTGGATAAGATGGCCTTCCAGCCATTCACATGATACACCTCATTAGCCGTTACATCATGCAGTCAGCCAAATTGCTGTTAACATGAGGGTTTGACCAGTACGTACAGTACTGCATCAGTCCGAAAACAACATAACATAGACATAAAGACAAATACAGTGCCTTGCGAAAATATTCGGCCCCCTTGAACTTTGCGACCTTTTGCCAAAATCTTATTGAAAAAAAACATTTGTATGATCCATATCTTTTTGTTTTGCATTGTCATTTGACATTCTAAACTTAAAAATGTAAGATGCTGACTGAATAAATGCAGTCACAGCCATTCATTGATCAGGAAAATAAAATGCACATACACCCAGACATCAAAAAGTGTGGGCAAGTCTTTACTAAATCAGACGTGCACAGTAGTCCAGCTGAACGGAAGACAGATGAAAACTGTGCAACTATAAAGCAAAGACCTCTTTGAAGCATAATGGGTACCGTGGCAGTCCATTTCAGACCTCTCTGAGTGCCTTTGTTTGTCTTGAAGAATATGTTCACTTTAAAATGAAAATGGGCGTGCATTTACTCACCCTTGTGTGTTTCCAAACCTGTTTGACGTTTTCTGTTTTTGAAATTTGGAATGACACAAGGGTCAGTAAATTATGGCAATTTTAATTTTTGAATTAACTGTTCCTTTAAAGGGTTACTTCAGCGATTAGCATATGGCTTTGTATCAGTAGAAACCCTGAAGTATATTCAAATGATTGAGCTTTCCCTCCTCATATCCCCCTGAGACAAGAGAATTATGCATTTTATTTTTGGAAAAATTCCTCCAATGATGCAAATTGACGATATTTGCATCATAGGAGGAATGCTTGGCCAAAGTCTAAAGACTACAGCCAGCAGAGGGAGCCATTTCCGCATGTTTTGAACCCGCGCATGAGGGATGGGAGATCACACTCAGAGCTCAGCTCTCTTCTCCAGGCACTCATTTAAACGGAGATATGGTGAGCAATGTAAGTCTTTTAACTTCTCAAATTAATTTTTATGAAAGTTATGCTTGCAAAGGCATGAACTGAAACGCGCCAGACTGAACTTGCGTTGTGAATGTATGCCGCGAGTGTAGTGGCGATTACCTCAGCTCTCATCACGAGAGCTCATTCAGCTCATTTATCTCACTCCTGCAGTTAGTGCGCAGTGCTGTGAGACTCGCGCGGCGATTGAACACACACGTTCAGTTTTTAATTGTAGTGTCTTCTCCAACTCAGTCACAATAATCCAGTAGCGGTGGCTTTGGGCGTGGCCTCACAGGGCAGCGAAGCATTCTGGGAATTGTAGTCTTTCATCCCCATGAGACAAAAATACATTTTCTGTCTTTTCTCAGTCTAGAAGGCACCAAATTCAAAAATAATTTCACATTTCTACTACATTGATGACCCAGTTTAAATACAGATTCATCTTCCAGGCGCTGAAGTACCCCTTTAATACTGTATTTTATTTCCCCATTGAAATAAGCTCAGATCAATTCACAGCCTTCAGCCCAGAAGCTGCAGTTCAAAGTATGTCTTCTTGCTGTGCTAATAATAATTTTAAAAAGTCAGGAATTGTTTAGGAAATTTCATTAATTCATTCATTTTATTTATTTATTATTTTATTTATAATTTTGTTTTCTTTCTCATTGCATGTTTTTTAATTCTTTTGTTTTTATCTTTCCTTGACTTTTGAGGGAAATTTTCATGAGCTAACGTTCAATGAAATGTCTATATGTAAAATAAGAACAGAAATCCATGTTCAAATTTTAAGTAATTAATGACAAGCTTTGGTTTAATACAAAATAAACATTTACAAACCCGATTTAAAAAAAAGTTGGGACACTACAAATTGTGAATAAAAAAAGAAATGCAATAATTTACAAATCTCATAAACTTATATTTTATTCCCTATAGAATATAGATAACGTATCAAATGTTGAAAGTGAGACATTTTGAAATGTCATGCAAAATATTGGCTCATTTTGGATTTCATGAGAGCTACACATTCCAAAAAGTAACAATAAGAGGGTAGAAAAGTTAAATGTACTTATAAGGAACAGCTGAAACAACCTATTAGGTCAATTGGCAACATGATTGGGTATAAAGACAGACTCAGAGTGGCAGTGTCTTACACAAGTCAAGATGGGCAGAGGATCACCAATTCCCCCAATGCTGCAGTGAAAAATAGTGGAGCAATATCAGAAAGGAGTTTCTCAGAGAAAAATTGCAAAGAGCTGGAAGTTATCATCATCTACAGTGTATAATATCATCCAAAGATTCAGAGAATCTGGAACAATCTCTGTGCGTAAGGGTCAAGGCTGGAAAACCATCCTGGATGCTCGTGACCTTCGTGCCCTTAGACGGCACTGCATCACATACAGGAATGCTACTGTAATGGAAATCACAACATGCTCAGGAATACTTCTAGAAAACAAATTTTCGATGAACACAATCCCCTGTGCTATTTGCCATTGCCGGCTAAAACTCTATAGGTCTAAAAAGAAGCCATATCTAAACATGGACCAAAGCTCATTTAAAATGGACTGTGGCAAAGTGGGAACCAGTTCTGTTGTCAGAAGTTCTTTTTGGAAAACGGGAACAAGGACAACCCAAGTTGTTATCAGCGCTCAGTTCAGAAGCCTGCATCTCTGATGGTATGGGGTTGCATTAGGGCGTGTGGCACGGTCAGCTTACACATCTGGAAAGGCACCATCAATGCTGAAAGGTATATCTAAGTTCTAGAACAACATATGCTCCCATCCACACGTCGTTTCTTTCAGGGAAGCAACATGACAATGCCAGACCACATACTGCATCAATTACAACATCATGGCTGTGTAGAAGAAGGATCTGGGTACTGAAATGGCCAGGCTGCAGTCAGATCTTTCACCCATAGAAAACATTTGGTGCATCATAAAGAAGATGTGAAAAAGAAAATCTAAAACAGTTAAGCAACTGTAAGCCTGTATAAGACAAGAATGAGACAACATTCCTATTCTTAAACTTGAGCAACTTGTCTCCTCAGTCCCCAGACATTTGCAGACTGTTATAAAAAGAAGAGGGGATGCCACACAGTGGTAAACATGGCCTTTTCCCAACTTTTTTGAGATGTGTTGATGCCATGAAATTTAAAATTAACTTATTTTCTCCTTAAAATGATACATTTTCTCAGTTTAAACATTCAATATTGCATCTATGTTGTATTCTGAATTAAATATTGAAATTGAAAAACTTTCACATCATTGCATTCTGTTTTTATTCACAATTTGCACAGTGTCCCAACTTTTTTGGAATCGGGTTTATATTTATTTAATCATTCATTCATTTATTAATTCATTCACTCTTTTATTCTAATTAATGTGTGCAGAGTCTGTACCAGGTCTGATTTTGCTCTTGGTATCACCTTATTGTCATTTAGTGACAGCAAGGTGACTCTTGAGCAGCAGACTGGGCACTGAGAGGTCAGCCTGAACCCCAGCCGTCTGCTACATGAAGCAGCAAAACACAAGCTGTTTCAGGGTCGGTTTCACCTCCTGCATTAAAATGATGCAAATCAGTCTGGGCAGGGTGAAGAGCCTGATCCTGGATCAGTACCCCTGCAATGAGATTAATCTGTGATACGGATCCAGGCCCTCGAGGGAGGCTGTCCTGATAGCTGCATCAAGTTGGCTCAGGGCTTTGCAGATGAGTCATAATGCAGCAAACATCAGCATGGATCTCTGATTCAGTGTCTTGACTCAGTCGAGGAAAAAAATCTAAAATCTCCTTAGATCCATTTGTATTACATTAGGGATTTGCCGACTCAGTGGGATTTGTTTTCAGATCTGTCTCACTGCTTCGGTCGGGTAGCCTTAATTTAAAAATGAGACCGTGATTGGTAATGGCCTACAGATTTCGATCTTACTCAACAGGGCTTCCCATGTGACCACTGTCTCAATTGCTCTGAAGGTTCAAATGCATACATCATTATCAATAGTTTGGAATAATGTTTGGAAAAATTATGCTCACCAAGCTTGCATTTATTTGATCAAAAATACAGTATTGTGAAATAGTATTACAAAATTACTGTTCTCTACACTGTAAAAAAAAAAAAAAAAAAAATCAGGTCTCCAATTAAAAAAATTCTAGTGACTGATCTCATCAAAAAAATTCAGTTGGCCGAGTTGAAATTCTGTGAATTAAATCGCATCAATTCACAGAATTTCAATTCGGCCAACTGAAAAATCTAGATGTGATCAGTCACTAGAAAATGTTTAATTGGAGATTTTTTTTTTTTACAATGTATTTTTAAAATATAAAAAAAAATATTTTTATAATATATAATATAATATTATAATAATTTTATAATATATTTTATAATATATAAAATTCCTGTGATGTTTGAATTTTTTAGTAGTCACATACTCTTTCAAAAATAATAATAATATGTAGCCTAGAAATCTAGACGCACCCTTGCGGCAGGTAATCTAATCTGGCCGCGAGTGTCGTCTAGCAAATCTCAATACCCTTCTGAACTGTATTCGCCTAACTCTTGCCGGGCCAATCACATCGTGTATAGAGTCGGTGGGCGGGGCCATAATGACGGCCGAGTTGCGTTTGCGTGCTTCTAGTAATCACAGAAACTTGCAAATGGCGGTCTTTCGAATCAGCTTTGACCACGACTCTGGAAGACTTGGAGTTAAGCTTTTCTCTGAGAAAAGAACAAAGAACGGCACTGAAGTCATTCTTAAAAAGGGAAGATGTGTTAGAGTTTTGCCGACCGGATACGGCGAATGTTTAATCTATCTACGAGCTCTGTTTCACCTTTGTTGCTCTGGTTGGTTGTAGCCATAGACAGTAAGGTTGTAGCGCTATCCTATCGCGTGCAGAGGGAGTTTGAAAGACAACCGTTTATCCCGCCCCTCAGATTGAGCCCTGTCTGAGGTGAGTTTCCAGACCAAACATCTTGATGTGGGTCTGGCTTGTCAGGCTAACTAATATGCTGATTAAAGGGGAAAACAATTGTTACATACTTTACATAACTGGAAAACAGTTAATTTAAATTATAATATTTCACAATATTACAGTTTTGATCAAATAAATGCAGCATTGGTGAGCACGAGACTTCTTTACAAAACATAAAAATCTTGACCAGTAGTGCACATCTTTCCATTGACAAGATTTAAAGCATCTTTTCTCTTTGTCCCAGTATCGATTTTTAATCCAATACACTGGGCGAGGCGAGAATAGTTGCAAAAGCAGTTGTGAAAGCATCATTGTTTTTGTGTGTAAATTGCATTATTAAAAATGCATGAACGAGAGCAGATATCAGGAAATCTGACGGTCAATCCTGCGGGATTCACCCTTGGCATGCCGTCCCTTCAGGCAAACGCTCATTTCCTGCATGGCTCCCTGATGACATTATTTCAATCTCACACCAGAGGTACGAGAGGTGTGAAGGCCACAGCGTCCCCTCAAACCAGACACTTCACTATACCACCTGCATATGTGACAGGCTCCCTTTTAAAGTGTACTTTTCTCTTCAGCTCAGCACTATTATGATGCTGCATGACTCTTAATCCTAAACATTTGAGTTAGCCACTCTTATATCCTTGTGGCTTGTGTTGTACTTCTTTGATTTCAATGTGCTTGCAAGAAATTTAAAATCTGTAATGGTGCATTCACACCATTACAGTTGGCGTCAACGCTTCTCATTTAGCTAATTTCTCATTTCTTTTACATCATGTTAGCCGCTGTTCTGGGTAGAAGTTGAAATAATTTTAACTTCTCAAGCACCAATCAGCCAATCAGATCGCCTATGCAAATACCTTAGCACAGACTCTAGCTAATTGCATTAATGCAACACTGGAAAACCAATGTGATTTGCTGTTGTAACTATGATGGTTGCATCAGCAGCAGCAGCACCATAGACTGTAAAAAAATATGGACGTAGTGGACCTAAAACCAAGCGGCCGCGATCTCTCTTGAAGCCAATACGGAAGTAATGTAAACTTCATCGACTGGCCACTAGGGGCAGGCTCCAGAAGGGAGCAGAATATTATTGAGCCCCATGTTAAAATGCCCAATTTTACAGCAGAAAAAAAACATGTTTACAGCCTGGTACAAATTGTGGTTTTGATCTATACGACTAATTTTGACCTTCATGACGAGGGGGGTACATTTTTTTAACTCATTCGTTTACGTTATATAAAACCTTAAGGTTCTGCATAATTAAGGGGGTGGTTACTTTGAGTGACTGGTGGATAACCATTTATCCACCGTCTATAGTCATTGCCTCACTTAAGCTCTGCCCACATCCCGCCTTTTTGCCCATTTTCTGTTATCTGGGAGTGACTCGCAGTGACTCGCTCGCATGATGGCAATGCCCAGCTCGCCCCTACTTTAAGCTTCAGAACGGCTTATCGGAACCCTATGGGTGATGTCATGGACACTACGTCCATATTTTTTTACAGTCTATGCCTAAAACCTGGCCGTTGCCATCTTGACAGCACTTCACTCACGGATAACTGACAAAGGGCAAATATCTTTAAGGCTTAACCCTTTCACAAGTAAGTTTAAAATATTCTGGCTGACCCCTCCAGCATGAGTTTTTCAAGGTGTTATTTAGAATGTATCACTTTATTGTTCCCATGGTGATGCGTCATGCGACAAGCAATGACGCACCACAGTAGTGCTGTATGACTGATGAAAATTTTTCACAAAATTGTTAACTGTATCATGAAATATCTGATATTTATAACAATCGCGTTAATGAGATATGCAGAATCGGATCTATTGGATTTACAAAACGTGAATTCACTTCTCCTGAAATACATGAAAGTAAGTGACCTGGGAGAAGAATAGAGAAAACTTTAAAGTTACTTACACGATGTGTCTCTGATATGAATAAAACTGTTGTCTAATTATAATAGAAATAATAAAATAAAATAAACAATCTTTTTTAACAATATTATAAAATTTGGGTATTTTAACATGGTGGAGATACAGATTTGACTCCCTTTTGGAACTTGTCTTTAGCAGGCAGGTAATGAACTGCAGTTTAAATCACTTCCGTGTTGGTTTCAAGAAAGATGATTGGAGGTTGCCACTTGGTCAGCACCAAGCTTTAGACATGCAGAATACGTCTGTAAAGTTTCAACTCAAAATACATATATACATATAATTTATTATACCATTATGTAAATGTTCATTTTTGAGTGGAAGGAAAAACATGCCGTTTTCGTGCATGTATCTTTAAATGCAAATGAGCGCTCCCAACCCCGCTTTTCAGAAGAGAAATTTATATTCTATATTTTTGCCTCGCATTCTCTGCTGAAAACTAAAACATCTGTTTTGTTTTATCTATTTCTATTCCGATCTTCATCATCATGAAATTTTATTATCTGCATGCTTTTTAAAGCCATATCAGTCTAAACTTCTGATATATGGTTTTCTGAGTGCACACGCACCTGATTCACCGAAAGCTGGATGTCAGACAACTCGTCATGTGAGTATTAAAGTAAGTTCTCTTTCACGTTTATTGTGCTTAAACTGTCAAATACAGTACACACGGTTCACATAAACACAGTCGGTTATGTCTGTAAACATAGTGTATATTAGATTTGTGTATTAAAGTGAACACAGTATAATATATAAGCAACAATACTGCTGTATATGCTGTTAATATGATAAGCAATGTCAATAAGCAACAATACTGCTGTATATGCTGTTAATGTGAATCAAACAACAAAAGAAAAACGGTCACTTCTCTTGACTGAATCATTTTTTCAGCTTTAACAAGATCACATTTATTGAAAAGCTTAGATAGATCTATGCTAATAGTGCAGAGTTTGTCTGCACTCGTAGACAGGGCCTGTGCAATGTGACATCACATTGCATAGAAACTGCAAGTGGCTTATTCTGACACAATGCTTATGATTTAGGAGGATATAAAAACATTGTGGGTGGATTTTTGTGTACACACTACCCACACATTTATGTTCAAATGGTTTTTCAAAATTCTGTGATTTTGTATAATTTGTCCCCTTTAATAAAAGCTACATAGACATATTTAAAGGAGGGTCTAGTGCTATTTCATGCATTCTGGATTATTTACACAGTTACAGAGTTGGCCAAATTGACATATGAGTATTTCTTTGCAAAATACACTCTTTCAGGATTCAAATAGTTTTCGAAAAGTGTTTTGCTGTATGATGTCATAAAGGGCGGAATTCAATGAATGGGCACTTCTCCCAGACGAGTGTGTGCCCACATCAACCAAAACAAGAACAAGAGCACGTCCATCAATGAGCTTCGTTCGGGTTACGGAAAGCCATCGGCAGCGCTGCCATTTTGTATTTATAACACAAATCAAAAAGATAACCGTGTTCAGCTTCCCAAATAACCCAGCGTTAAGGAAACAGTGGATGCAGTTTGTTTTTCTGGAGCAGGAGTTCTGGAAGTGTATTTGTTTCCGGTCATGAGTCTGAACCAGTGAAAGTGAAACTGCATCAAATGTCTGTGTTTTGTTGGCGATCGGTGTGTAAGTGCATATAACGTAATAAACACGGAAGTATAGTGAATCTATAGTGCGTTTGCGCTCATGACTCTTTAGATCCGCCTACTGCACGCCTTCACCAGTTTGGCTGGAAACTCCACCAAACTCCACCAGTTTGGCTGTTTTTGGAAAGAGACAGTACAGCATATCTAGCCCGATCTCACGAAAATGCGTATAAATAGTACGAGTGTGCAATCTCGTGGAATGGGTTTTGGCGTGTATATGGTACGCAGTTTTTCGCGTGTACACTGTAAAAAAAGGCACATTTTGAACTTTTGCAGTACAATCGACTTGGATGTTTAAGTTATTTCAACTTAAATTATGTTAAACTGACTTTAAAAAATGAGTTACTTCTTGTATAACTAAAAAAAAAACAAGTTTAACGTTTCTTAACTTATTTTGATGAGTTAAAACAATGTAAAAACATATGTTGTCATAACTTACTGAACATATAATTTTTTACAGTGTATATGATACGCAGTTTATGGCATATTATATGTATGAATCCCCCACCCCACCACCCTAATCCTACCCAAGAGCGTGTCATATGCACGCCATAAAGTGCGTATCATTTGCACGCCAAAATGAGTTATCCATTCTACGAGATTTCACCCCCGCCCTATTGATACGCATTACCATGAGATCGTGTTGGCATATCTGCCTTTTATAAATATGATCAAATTAAAATCTCTTCAGACATATGAAGGATGCAATACTACTCTATAGGTACTCAAGATTAACATGAGATTGGCAGAAACTATTTATGTACCCTTTAAGAAAGCTAAAAATATCAAACACACAAAAATCTCACTGAAACTTTAAAATTAAAAAGATGAAAAAGAAATGCCATTATTTAATAGGCTATTAACCCCTTAAGTGTCACTGGCCCACCGGTGGGCCCATTTGCCACTGCATGTTTAAAACAATTATATCCTATATTTATCCTGATCTAATGTTGATAAACTATATATCATTTGAAAGCTTAAGAACTCAAGATACATCCTGTGCAAACCGTTTTGAAATTGGACCTTGCGTTACCATGGAAACGGTGCTCTAAATTATTCCAGTCATGTTTCATATTTATTTAACTACTTTATAATAAAAACCTTTTCTAATCTTGACAAAACGCATATCGTCGGAAAGGTCTGAGTCTCACGGTTCTATATCTGCAAACTGTTTTGTGATATTTACACAAAAATATATACATTTGACACAGGAAATTGCATTAAAAAATATCAATGGAATTTCAATGACACCCGGTGGCTATTTGTGGTACAACGCCTAAACAAAACCTCATGGGAACTTCAATTTTTGTGATATCAATTTCAAATTTGGAACACAAATTGATTAGACATATGACTTTGATTTGATAGTAATTTTAGAGTACACATTATTTTGTAACATATATATTTATATTAAATATTAAATATCTAGTACAGTATATTTGATTTACAGTACATTTAAATTTCCATAACTCTTTTATACTTTAATTTCACTTGAGCAATACTCTGCTGACTGTCTTCTTTAAAATGAGACCAAACTTATGTCTATATTCCAAAGCATTCTTGAATTGCAATAAGGGGGTTAATTATAATTGTAAAATAAGCATATTATTTATTAAAAGTATTTGGGGAATTATTTATTATATGTGCAAAAGAAACATTCTTAATTTAAGTGACAATAAAGCCTTGACTTTTTCCCATACAAGTTTTTTCTATGTTCTCTCCTTTCTTTTTATTTGTGTCACTGCACAGGCCCATCTGCCTTTCACCATGTCGTCTTTTCACGCTGAGTCTACGTGTGCTTCACGAGCCACCAAAATAGCCTTCGTTCATATGGCATGAGAGTTTGAAACCCTCTGCTCATGTCCATGCTCATGTGCTGGCAACCTGGCTTACATAACTCTCCCTCCATTCCCAAGACAATGGGAAAGACAGCGCAAAGAATGGGAGGAAACAAACGTGTGTCCTACTTAAAAAAAACAAAACAACGGCAGTGTGAACGCAGCTCACTCTTGTCCCCTAACTCTCTGGTCCAGCATCCTCATCTGCATATTCATTCTAAATAATGTGCAAGACTATAATCAGTGCATCCCAGCTGAAGGGATGTTGAATGTGATGCGTCAAGCAGGATGGTGCATTTAGTTCCAGTGGGTTCTTGAAATTTGCATCCTTTGCAAATGGTTACTTTGTTATACAAGGATTCCCAGCAGAACATTGCCCAAAGCATCACACTGCCTCCGCCAGTTTGCCTTCTTCCCATAGTGCATCCTGGTGCCATGTGTTCCCCAGGTAAGCAACACACACGCACCCAGCCATTCACATGATGTCAAAGAAAATGTGATTCATCAGACCAGGCCACCTTCTTCCATTGCTCAGTGGTCCAGTTCTGATGCTCACGTGTCCACTGTTAGCGCTCTTCGGTGGTGGACAGGGGTCAGCATGGGCACCCTGACTGGTCTGCAGCTATTCATCCCCATACGCAACAAACTGTGATACACTGACACCTTTCCTTCAGAACCAGAATTAACTTGAGCAATTTGGGCTACAGTAGCTTGTCTGATTGATCAGACCACACGGGCCAGCCTTCACTCCTCACGTGCATCAATGAGCCTTGGCCACTCATCACCCTGTCACCGGTTCTCCACTGTTCCTTCTTTGGACCACTTTTGATAGATACTGACCACTGCAGACCGGGAAAACCCCGCAAGAGCTGAAGTTCTGGAGATTCCCTGACCCAGTCGTCTAGCCATCACAATATGGCCCTGGACAAACTCCCATTTTTCCTGCTTCTAACACATCAACTTTGAGGACAAAATGTTCACTTGCTGCCTAATATATCCCACCCACTAACAGGTGCCCTGATGAAGAGATAATCGGTGTTCACCTGTTCAACTTCACCTGTCATAATGTTATGTCCGATTATGCATTGCATATTAACAGCTATTTTTGTTGCTTTTATTTTATAGTAGTCTATAATTTTATTAATCTCACAAATGTTATATATTTACTGCTATTTTATTTTATTTTATATTAATTTAATTGTATTTTATTTTAAGATTTATTATATTATATTATATTATATTATATTATATTATATTATATTATATTATATTATATTATATTATATTATATTATATTATATTATATTATATCCAGGTCGTTCTTAAGTGGTGTATACAATACAAGTCTAAGCTTGGGCCTAGTGCTTAGGTTGCATTTTTCTTTATTCATAGCAGAGGGTTCATACATGCTTTTCCTGTCAGCAGACAGATGACATCAGGGGCCAGTAATGTTTGGAGAACCTGGGCCGGAGGGCCCTGTATTTACAGACTGTGATGTCTCAGACTTTGGAATGTTGTGTAAACACTAGAAAAGAAGCCTGTGAATCCCTTAAACCTGAGAGTTAAGACTGTCCTCAGACTGCCAACACTTCCTCTCTGAGCTTGTCTGAGCTTGAAAATATGCAAGGCAATGATTCCCCCCCCCCCTGTTCTGTTCTGTTCCTTTAGATGAGTTAAGAGTTTTAGAAATCCAAAAACTTCAAACTCAAAAGAGTACAAAATAAGTTTTATTTGACAAGAATCCAAGTGCATAATTCTTGCCATGCGGATTATAGATTTCTGCTGCGTCTTCACCAAATCCTTTCAAATGTCGTGTGTGTGTGTGTTTGGCAAAGATAAAAAATGTATCTTGTGATATAGTCTTTAATTTATATTCTTTAATTTATTAAATCAATAACACTGTCAAAAAATGTATTTAGTGAACAGAGGTTTTTTGTAGCTGCAGATATACTAAGAATTAGAACTAGAAAACTCATTAATTAGGGACATTATATTGGGGAATATTGTGTAAACCCCAATCCTCAAAATAATGAATTGATTTGTGTAGAGCCAACTGAAATTAAACAAATTAGTTCAATCAAATTACCTTTTATGAGTATTTAGAACTTTCTTTTTCTTTTGAGTTCACAAAACATACATTTTTACAAGTAATCTGAATTGTTTCATTGTTTTGAAGTTTATGAATTTGCTTCTTTTAACTTAGACAAACTTAAATTGAACTTAAACTGAAACCTAGCCCTATCAATTAGCAATGTAGCATTGATTTAATTTTCTAGTTACAACTAGCCAAGTTTCCACTACTAAAAATATTTAAGTTGATAATTTTAATTTAAAGGTGCACTGTAAAAAATTGCAACCACCCACCGGTCAATACCCCTCAATAAAGATATTGTTAATGAAGTCCGAGAGCTCTCTTACCTCTCCATAGACAGCAATTTAATTAACACTTTCAAGGCCCCCCCCCCAAAAAAGGGAAAAAAACATTGTTTAAAATAGTCCATGTGACTCAAGTGGTTCATCCTTAATGTTATGAAGCAACAATAATATTTTTTGTGTGCAAAAAATTTCTAGCCTGTTTCAGTCTCCTTTGAAGTTTATGTTGTGAGTATGATACTGGCACTGACTAGAACAAAATATAAAAAGTAGAACGCACAAAAAGTATTCTTGTCACTTCATAACATTAAGGTTAAACCACTGGAGTTACATGGACTATTTTAATGATATTTTCTATAACTTTCTGGACCTTAAAGGTGCTAATTAAATAGCTATGGATGGGTCAGAGAGCTCTCGGATTTAATCAAAAATATCTTAATTGGTGTTCCAAAGATGAAGGACATTTCTGGGTGAACTAACACTTTAAAACCTTAAAATGTATGAGTACAAAATAAACATCTGCAAGTTCTACTTACTTAAACTCTACATTTCCTATCTTAAATGTTTTTTTATGTAACTGATTGCCACATGTTTTTGAGTTTTACCAACTTATTTGGGTTTACGGTGTATTATTGTAAGCTTTCTGAACAATATTGTTGATTTGAGTGCTTTCTGCATGCACTGGAGCTGGAGTACGTTGTGTGGAGTTCTAAGTCTACAAAATAATGGGCAACAGAGAATAAAACTTGACCATTTTACTATTACACACTTGTTTGGGGGTCAAACACAACAGATTTAAATGAACCAGTTTTCCCAAAGACAAGGATTCAAAATGACAGCATCCAGAGGAACTCTGACAGTGTTTACCCGTAGCTCCATTTTCATAAAAGCACAAGCACAAGTTTTATGTTGTTTGGCTTTCTCGTTTGACTCTAAAGTCCGCGTTTGTTGACAGAACATTGACCCGCAGAGTATCCTGTTTTCTGCATTTTTCACTGTCAGCCTTGACCTGAAACCAGGGAATATTTTGAGTCTTTTCTCCACCCTACTCAGCTTGTAAAACTGACAGCAAAAAATCTCACATAAAAATGCTCAGACTGAGGAATCAATGCGCTTACAGCGTGGATGTGGAAACTAATTTTTGCAAACCTTTGCCGTAAGAAGTAATTCAACGGGCCTGTCTCGTCATTACCAATAACATGACAGACAAACACTTCTAAACATCCTTCAGAACCTTCAGAAGGTTGGCTTAAACTCAAAGCCTAATCCGTGACCTCTGCTTCCCCCAGGGGTGTCTGCAATTATTTGAGTCTCTCTCTCTCTCTCTCTCTCTCTCTCTCTCTCTCTCTCTCTCTCTCTCTCTCTCTCTCTCTCTCTCTCTCTCTCTCTCTCTCTCTCTCTCTCTCTCTCTCTCTCTCTCTCTCTCTCTCTCTCTCTCTCTCTCTCTCTCTCGGCTGCATGCCATGTTCAGGCCCTTAAAAGCAGGGCAACGCAGGCTACTGTCGATGGCATCACTGGGGAAATTAGCGGCTGATGTCGTCCGCTCATTCTGTCACAGGCGTTTTGGAGCTAATGGAACATATTGATCTCGAATGTCTGCTTTAATTAAATGTGAATGGGTGATGAGCTAGTGGTATCCATGACGGCGCGGATCACAGAGAGGGTGAATTCAATGAAGAGTCTATGAATGCTGCTTTGTGCCTGTTTTATCTCCAAGCTCTCATACTGTACGCGTAAATGAGCTGGGCCGCTGCCAGTGCTTCTAGGATATGTGTGGGCGGCTATAATTATAATTGATATTATATAATTAAAGTTGTCTTGTGAAAAGGAAAGTCTTGCAACATGCTGTGACTATCTTGTTCCTCCTCATTTTATAATGTTCAAGAGTGAAAAAAATACTTGCACTAACTTGACAATACATTTTGTGTTACTATTGAGTTGGAATGGGCTATACATTTAAAAAGTCATCTATTTTGTTTACCGTTATAAAATAAATGTGTGATCTTAATTGGAAAATAATAGACCTAATGTTGAAAGGCTGTAGTTATACTGTTTGCCTATATAGATAGTGTGTATGTGAACTTCTATTCAGCAAGGATACATTTAACATAACACAGTTTCTGCCAATCTCATGTTACTCTTGAGTATACCTATATAGACAGGGTGCAAGATACAAGTGCAAGGTGCAAGTGTCTCAAATTGTAAATATAAATATATATATAACTTATTTATTTATTTATTTTTGTCACTAATGATCACTAAAATGTTTTTTAAGCTCACCATGTCCAGTACATTTAACATTTATTCACAAATATAATATTTATAATCTTTTTTTTCCCAGCAAGCAGAGCCAGCCAATCCAGTGCACGTATGCAAATGATGACCCACGTGTGCCAAACAGAAGAAACGTTGAGAAGTCATACTAAACATGGCTAGCAAATGAAAGCTAAACCAGAGTGTCTAACTTAAGGTAAGATATATGAGGATTTTTTTTTTCAATATTTGCTGTGATTGAAATGTGTAGCTACATAAGATGAGTGTGTGCGGTTTCAGCATACTGCATGGTCTTGTGGGTAGTTGTGGTCTTAGTGAAGCAGCCTAACCATGGAGTTGGGGAAGTTGGAGTGATTGTGTGTGTTTGTGTGTGTGTAGTGAGAGAGAGAGAGAGAGAGAGAGAGAGAGAGAGAGAGAGAGAGAGAGAGAGAGAGAGAGAGAGAGAGAGAGAGAGAGAGAGAGAGAGAGAGAGAGAGAGAGAGAGAGAGAGAGAGAGAGAATATTAGATTATTAGACCAATGTGTTTTGATGTATCCGTCTGATCGTATTTGCTGTAGAACTTAGAAGGATGGTTAAATAATGTCACACAACCGGTCATACTGGAGGCTCTCATATCTGATTGCCTGCCAGTCTCCGATAGATCATAGACTGTAAAAAAATATGGACGACGCAACATCATCCGTTTCCGCTAGGCAGAGTTGAAGCTTTCAGACCGCCTGCACGGCGCTGACATCTTGGGAACGAGTCTGCGCAGTAGAGAATTCGGGAGCGGAGTTGCGCAGTAGAGCGCAGGAAGTACAGCTGTGATATCAAAAGCCTGTCTACACTCTCACAGATGCAGAACAATTAATTATGTTGGTGTGAAATAAACGTTTATGGAAATGTAGAAATTAAAGCGAAAAAAGTCTGTTAGTGCCTCAGTGACAACTTCACTCAGAGATCACGTCAATCTCAGCTGTCAATCATGACGTCAGACCCCCCGTTTTTATAGCATCAAATAACTAACTAAAGCTAAACTTATTTTAAAAACGATCTCTTGAAATGAAATCACCGTGATGATAACTGCCTTCAATGACATAAACTAACTTTGGGGAAAAAATATTTGAAGTGTAATTTTATTGTTTAGTTTGCCTCCGTCCATTAGAAAACACAGAGGAGCGACTATACTGGGACCGGTTACCTGGGACGATCGAGGCGCGAAAGCTTCAGTTTCTGAGAGGGGTGCTGCAGGCTTGCGATAGATAGGCTATGCTTGGCATGATCAAACCCAAATTCGAATGCCCCCTCTCTCTCTGCCCCCATATTTGATTCCAAACTGGGGTTCGTTTGCGTCATCAAAGCAGCAGCTGTTTACCCGGTTGCTTGGTAACGACAGTGAGCGTGAAGGCTGCGATATGTGTAACGTTGCTCCCATCACTTTTATATTTTTGTTTTTGAACAGTTGGTTTTGTTACCAAAGCTTCAGTGTGTAATGGCACTTGCGTCTATCTGCCGCAAATGCACTGTAAATGCTCTAAAGAACGCTGAAGATGAGCAGAAATGAGATCTACAGCTCTCTGCTTGCAGTATGTCAGTCATGCTCAACAGGTAAATAAGTGAAACACACACAAAACACTCATTTTTATAAAATCGAATGTCATTAATAGTTCACACTTACAAATAAGGCAGATAGTATAAATGGTATGCGTATTTGGCGTGCTGTCCGAGGAGAGGGCTCCGAGCTCGATATTTGGCCCGAACCCAGAGTACTCCCCCCGTATCTCTGGTTAGGAAAGTTAACCAGGTGTGTGTGAGGTAGACGGGTGGTGGAGGGATGCTGCAAACTTTGTCAAGGAACATTGGTGAGTTGACGGGGTTTTTAATGTGACCCTCCACTTGAGCTGATTGGTAGACATGTTGATTAATGATTGTTGACAGCTGGTTGGAATGACATCATGATTGGGTTGATCATTTTAACGTGCTCCTCCCAAACTTTTTTTTAAGAAACATCATTTAGTATGATTGCGTTCACATCAGCAGCGAACCATACCTGAGTTCACATGAAACGATCCCCAGACCACCTTTTTAAGCGGACTCGGGGAACCTTACAGTTCGCGGGTGCGCACAAGAGTTCAGAAGACTGCGTTCACATCATCCAAACGAACCAAACTGTGTGTGTGAAAGTGCTAGTGTGAAAGCACCTATATTCAGTTGATTGCTCTTGTAAGTGCGCCAGATTGGTACCAATTATTGTCATGTCTGCATTGAAAGGCACAACGTTGCCTCTCCTTGTTATAAAACAACATCCAAACAACTTAAGCCAGTGCAGGCTCCTGTTTTAGTAGCCACACTTTTTGTCATTACGATTGCGAGAGTTTACAAGAAACTTTATCTAAACCGATCTGAAGTTTTACATGTGCTGACGCTTTCAATGGGAATCATTTTGTGGCATGGGCACAGTTTGTCTGCTACTTTATAAATGTTGACGCTTTATAAAAAACGACTTATTTGCTGTAAAGTGTAAAAGTCATTCAAATAATGCTTGTTGATCCAGCCTCTTGTGCAGTAGAAAATACATAGCAGACCTCCCAGATCAATGTTCAATTTTAAATTAAACTTGGTCTGGTGATAGCCAAGACAACCGATTGCCACAAAACACAGACATTTCATGCAGTTTCACTCACCACCTGTGGTTTCGACTCATGACCGGGAACAAACAAACACACTTGCAGAACTCTGTTGCTAGCCTAGAAATCTAGACGCACCCTAGCGGCAGCAAATCTAATCTGCCCGCGAGTGTGTTCTAGCAACTCTCAATACCCTTCTAATACAAACAAAACATCTCTGGTTAACTAGAAGAGTATCATTTTGTTCCTTTGTTAAATAAGAGGCGATCTGGCGCTCGTTGCCACTGTTATCGGGGGAGCCAATTTCTCTCATGGCTCATGCAGTCTTCACACAGACGAGCGCTTTAATCTAATGCTTAACGCCGTTGCAGAGACTTTCTATTTGTTCCGGTCAGATCACGAAACAAAATGCACAAAAACTGTCCCTGCTCTTGATGTACAACCACTGATGGTATTCGGTTTTGATGAGAGAAAAAATAGGCTACGAGGGCAGATTAGAAACGAGAACTTCTGACAAATTTAACAGACTAGACCAGGGATTATAAGCAAAGTGTGCAAATCTATGCCTTTATTCATGCAAAAAATCTTGGCACAACGCTATATTAGATGCAATAATTAAACAAGAACTATATCAGTAAATGAACTATTTGATTGATTTCCGGACATCTTAATACAATTTTTTTCTGCAATTGTTATTGTACACATTTTACATCTGATATAACATTGTATCAGCAATGCTACCCCCCTTAATACGGCCATATAGTGCATATCATATGCACGCGAAAAACTGTGTACTATATGCACGGCAAAGCTCATTTTGACGTATGAGGGGTGCTCATACGTCAAAATGAGCTTTGGAATGCATATAGTAAGCAGTTTTTTGCGTGCATATGATACGTAATTTATGTCCCACAAAGTTACGGCACTGATAATCATACACCGTTTGTTAATAGGCCAGAGGAGAACTGGCTCTGACTTAGGTTTTAGACTTAGTCTGGTTTCTCCTCAAGTTTATTTTTTCTCCGTCATGCCCTGATTAAGTTTTGGTTCCTTGCAACTGTCTCCTTTGGCTTGGCTTGCTCAGTTGGGGACACTAAAACGAAATAATACAGCCGAATCAAATTTTGTTGCAATATTTTCCTGGTTAACACTGTGAAGCTGCTTTGAAACAATCGTCATTGTAAGAGTGCTATATAAATAAAGTTGACTTGACTTATATAGCCTGGGTCTTGTTTTCTTTTACCTGGCATCCTTTTTATTGATGCTTTTTGGGGTGAGGCAATGTCATGCAACCTCTCCTATGTTAAGATCTGCCTACTGAAAATGTGTACAAAGCAGTATAATCACTTTATTCTTGTCTCCACAGATGTAAAAATGAATGATGCAATGATGATGACTAAATCTACTGAGCTTCATGCTAGTCTTGGATAGCCCATGTGTCATTAGATTTGCGAATATTAAAGAGAATATTTAACATTACAAGAAAATTATCTTCTTTTTTTTTTTCTTTTTTTCGCGAAATGTGCCAAGTGTGAAAACCACTCAAGGCTTCTGAAGTTAGAGAGACTTGTGCTGAAGTGTTTCAGGGAGTTCTCAAAAGGGCAGGAGAAACCCGTTCAAATATACATGAGCAGAATGCTTTACAGCCTCAATTATGCACCAGTTCAAAGAGAACCGAGGAAAAACACATTTCTGCATTTCAATTAGCAAACTGTCTCTGCATGAGATTGCCAATGCTGATCTGCCAAACAACTGCATTCAAAGACCAAACATCTTATACACACAAGGGGGAGGCTGAACTTGCAAATGTGTTTTAAACTCTTGTTCATTAGTGTTCATGTGGTTTATAAATGCTGCTAAACTGAAAAAAAAAAAAATCTGAACATTCTATTCATCATAGAATCCTGTATTAAGCAGCACAACAGTTTTTTTTTTAACATTGCTTATTGTAAGAAATGTTTCTTCAGCATAAAATCAGCATATTAGAAGGATTTCTGAAGGATCATGTGCCACTGAAGACTGGAGTAATGATGCTGAAACAGAATGTACACTCAGGACACAAAGAGGAATGGTTAACTGAGTTTATTTGGACAGCACGGAGCAACAAACAGTTCAACAGGTTAGTTAACACTCGGCAGCATCTTACAGGTGCAGGGACTTGGAGTAACCAGGTTGGATTCACACACCTCATCTTCAGACGGATGATTGTGGAGAATGAAGGTAACTGTTGGAGATAAACGAAGGAGAACAGGACTCCCTGGAGATACAGGTAAGTAGTCTGTGTAGCAGGAACGAGACCGGACCAAGAACTGAGGTGAGGTGTGAGCTTAGGAGTGCAGACAGAGGTGTGTGTGTGTGTCTGATAATGAAGTGCATGCAGGTGAGAGTCAAGGAGGATCCTGGGAAGTGATGTGCATAAGTGACAGGTGACCATGTGACAGTAACATCATTACATTTTAAAATATATTAAAAAATAAAAATGCATCAATGATTTGCCATCATTATTACATATCCGGGTCTTTTGTGACCCAGATCTATATCTAACAGGGATAGATCTTTGCCTGTCGCGATAATATAAAAACTCTCCTTATATTAGGGTTACAATTACAGAAGAATAAAATAGAGCATATTTTGTCACCTATTGGAGCTTGGAAGGGTTCAGATGTCACTGTTCTCATCCGAGCTCATTTGGCTCACCATCTTAAAGATGTTCTCAAAACTATAATTTTCAATATCTTCAAAATCAATATTTTGATCGCTGACAGCTTCTTCACCAGATCACCTGTCAAGTCATCGTGACACTAATGTTTGATCTCTGCAGTAAATCGCTGAGCCATTTCAAGTTTTGCTGATGATACTTCCTATTCTTTTGTTTTCTGTCTGTGTTAACTATGAGTGCCTTCGGTAACTTTATCATTGTGTATCAGACATTGCCACCTTGTAGAATAAAGGTGAATTGCACTTATTAAGTCATCAAAGATTCAATTATTGTTGTGCAGAAAAAATACTAGTGTACCTCATTTCGTTTACGGCCCTATACAATTTCTGCAAAAAAAAAAAAAAAAAAAAAAAAGGGAAAACAGGCATTCTTTTATAATTGTATTATTCTTTTTTCTTGTTATATTGTTTATAATTAATTAATTTAGGAATACTAAGAAGGTTAATGTCTAACAATAAAAAAATAATGAGGAAGATGGTATTGAATGACATCCCAGGTCACTAAATGATGTTTCTTAAAAAACTAAGTTCGGGAGGAGCACGTTAAAATGATCAACCCAATCATGATGTCATTCCAACCAGCTGTCAACAATCATTAATCAACATGTCTACCAATCAGCTCAAGTGGAGGGTCACATAAAAACCCACTCAACTCACCAATGTTCCTTGACAAAGTTTGCAGCATCCCTCCACCACCCCGTCTACCTCACACACACCTGGTTAACTTCCCTAACCAAAGATACGGGGCGAGTACTCTGGGTTTGGGCCAAATATCGAGCTCGGAGCCCTCTCCTTGGACAGCACGCCAAATACGCATACCATTTATACTATCTGCCTTATTTGTAAGTGTGAACTCGTGAAAGACCCTATGCGTTTAAGGGTTAAAGTTGGCATGAAACATAAATTTTTATATATTACTATATAGTTTTTAATGTTTTTGATTAAATGTAGCTTTGGTGAGCAGTAAATTCCCAAATGTGTGTGAAATATGACCTGGCCATATATATCAGAAAGTTTACCCAAGGACTGTGTGATTAAAATGTTGACGTTTTGCCGTAGTATATTCTTGAACCCTGTGGAGGTCTTTTTCTTTGGTCTCTAAGTAGCAGCCTGGTGGCTGTTATTTGAGCCTAGTCCTCAGGGCTAGCAGGTGGCCTGAAAGGCAAAATGAGTGGCAGGAGGGACTGTGCTAAACATTCCTGCTTGGCAGAGGATTTACCTTCCATTTACCCGGGGTGCTTTGTTTCCTAGCGCCTGTTCCGTTGCCTGTCTGTCCTCCTCACCCCCTCCCAGGATCCACCGGGCTGTCAGCCACTGTACCAGATTAGAAGCTTGAAAGGAAATTGCAGAGAGTCTTGTCTAAGATGACAACACTATTTAGATGTTGGATGCCTCACAAATGTTCCACTTCCCTTACTGCACATGAAGCGGTTAGTTCTCCATAATCACAAATTGAAATATTCACACAGCTCTGTCTCACTCCAAACTGACTAGTAAACATTCTTGCTGCAGTGCACCAGTGTATCCGCGATCCGTCAGTCAGCGTCAGATGTTCTAATAGCTTCTCAAAAGCTCAAGAGTAAACATGAACCTAATAAAAACTTTGCAAACAGAGGTGCCTCAAGGAACATTATGAAATGCCAGCCTCCGTTTCCAGACGACTGCACAATTTCCTGGACTCAGCGGCCTTTCCTATTTTAGGGATTAGGCAGATGTTTAAAAAACAACCACAATAAATCTACGCCTTTGGCATTGCCATTGGCATAGCCATCCTATAAAAGAGGCTGCTTACCAATAACAGTATTTGATATTCTTTTTTATAGCTTCATTTCATGTAAATTTCGATATATTGCACCCAAACAAATTACAGGGTCAACAGTATTATATTGTGTAAAAAATAAAATTAAATATAAAACAGAAAGTTTAAAGGTTTTTACTTTTTGAAGTAGTTTGGGGTTTAGTTTAAATGTTTTGAAGGCAATAAAGTCTATCAGAAAAACAGATAGATTATTTAAACATGTTCTAGCATGTTTAATACATTACTAGCCAAAATTATGTTGCTAACATATTTTAACACATGGCTAGCATGAATTAGCATTTTGCTAACATGCTGTTATCATTTTTAGAATTATTAACATGTTGCTAGCATGACTTAACATTTTTCTAATACAAATAAGCATGTTAGTAGCATGTTTGGGCATGATACTAACACGATTTAACACAAATTGGCATTTCTGTAAGCATGATTTAACATGTTAGCATAAATGAACATGTTTGAACACAAATTATGTTGTTAACTTGATTTAACATGTTTGCTAGCATGTTTTACCACATTGTTAGCATGCCCTAAACAATTTGCTATAGGCTTTGTTAGAGATACAGAGTGGATCTAGCTTGAATCCTCTTTGTTGTATTAAAGTTTTGAACCCCACAAAGAAAGTCTAAGTTTTAATGATTTTTAATCTTCATTTTGAAGGTGCCATGTGTAAAAATTGAGGTAAAAATATCACAAAAAAATGACCTACACGCATCAAAAGAATGAGAATAAATAAGGGCGATGATTAAAAAAATGTCAAGTTCTAGTGCTGCAGAGATATCAACCTCTGCAGAAATATCAAAATGAGGCCAATCAGAGGCACTTACTTCCTGATGGCTGAGCGAACTGTGCAGCCTCAGACTGAGCTTGACTATGTAGATGTGACGTGAGCAACCTGTCTGACAGCTGTAGGTCTTCTAGTAGTTGTGGAAAGTAAAATCTGAATCACGTTGTTTAAATATTTTCTCCCGTTGCTTTTGGCTATCTCTGGGCTTCTCCCCATTCTTCTCCCTTGACTTTATCAGACTTTATGTCTCCACGTCCCCCCGACTGCCTAGACAGTAAAAGATTGCCTGCGAGCGTCTCCTCCTGTCTATACGGTAATTTCTCAACTGTGCCACAGAGTCGCGTTGGTTATGACGCAATCGTTAGCCTATTTTTACAAAAACAGCTTCTACGGGGCGATGGTGTAAGATACGAGGTAATGGAGCCTTTTATGCATTGTCGTGTTTCTTTAGAAATAAACAATGGACAAATGTAGTCTTTAAACGCCTCTGATGTAAAGTTATTCACTGTCAAAGTGACTCAAAAATGAATGGGAATCAATGGGATGCTAACAGCAGGTGATGGCTTGGTTAGCAATGGCCGCCCCTATGGGTGGAACGCTTTCCGAGTGCTAGATTACCCCCTTGAACATAACCACCAGCCAACCTGGCGTACTTGAACCTGATGTCAATCGTGTGGAAAGTACAGCCCACTACTTCATTTCAGTTCAGGGAAGAGAGTGGACGGATGGCCGAAGCCCTTGGCCCTTTAAATGTATCTGATATGATAAAAATAGCTGTTATTACCTGACAGGAAAAAGCGGAAGTGCGGGCGCCCACCGACTGTGTCCCGTCCCGTCATAATAAAAGTCCCGGTACTCGGGAGCCGTTTAGAATAGGCGCCCTCCAGTGGACGAAAAGTTGCATAGTGCACCTTTAAAGTTAGATCAGTTACTGTTCAAATTTTGGTGGAGAAGAATAATGTATATATAATGAGTCAGTAAGTTGTCTTTCTCAAGCCAACTTAAATATTTTAATTGAATGCTAAAATATATATATATTTTTTGTTAAAATAAAAATTTATTTTTAGTAATATAAAAATATGAACTGTGCAACAACAAAGCACCTCACAACATACAGTGATATATAGGAGCAGGAAACCAATGCACTGTATAAAAATAAAAAATTAATTAATTAATTAAAAAAATCAGGTCTTCAGTTGAAAAAATTCCAGGGACTGATCACATCTAAATATATAAGTTGACCAAATTTAATTTCTGTGAATTAAATTGCATCAATTCACAAAAAACAAAACAAAAAACAATTTGGCCAACTGAAAAATGCAGATGTGATCAGTCACTAGTTTGTTTGTTTTCTTAACAATGTGGATAAAACTTCTAATTTCAGAAGCATTTCATTAAAACGTCCTTGCTTGGGCATTATAAGATTTATCTAATAACGTTAAGCTTCTTCCTGTTACATCAGAAAACCTTGGATGTTTCACGGAGGAGTTTTCGGAGACGAATCCATGCACTTTTCTAAACCTCCAGGGTGCTTATGAAACCAGTCTGACTGCAAGCATCAAAAAATCATTTATTCAAACCCTTCAACGGACTGAATGTGCAACAAACACGTCTACCAGTATTAGGCACCAGGAATTCAGTTCACAAGGACGCCAGTGGGATCTGCTGCATAATCCCAGAAAGTCCCCTTCAAAATGGAAATGTTTAAAAGTGACAGAAGACAACTACAGAAGATAAACTCCCCCTCAAAAAATTCAAATCCATATGCTTTTTTTAAGACTATAAGTGAGAAAGAAACCCAACCTTCAACTTCAAAATCATGGTTGATCTGAAAAGGATTTTTTTTTAGGTTCAATACAAGTTAAACTCAATCAACCACAAACAATTTAGACTCTTTCTTCTTTTCTTAAAAAATAGAGGTTATGTTGAGGCATTTAAAATGGAAAGAGATTGTTCAACTTTTAAAGTTGTAGAAGCTTATGCATCAACGCACATACATTTCTCTCTTAAAACATGTATTAGTTGAGCTGTAAAGCAGTTTTATAGGTCATTGCACCAAGGCAAACGTTATTTAACACTTGGTGTAGTCACTTGTGTATGGAAGCTTGTTTCAGCCAGAGAATAACATAAAAAAATAAATGAAAAAAAGACAATATAACTATTTCACAATTGTGAGTTTACATCTTTGGTCATTTTTTTTTCTCAGAATTGCAAAATATTAATGCAATTGCGAGCGGGGGAAAATGGGAATTGCGAGTTTATATTTCTGACTTAATATCTTGCAATTCTGACTTTATAACTCACAACTGCACGTTTATATCTCACAATTCTGATAAAATAAGTCAGAATTGCAAGATATGAACTCACAATTGCAGAAAAAAAAAAAAAAAAAAAACGAAATTGCGTCAGAACAGACTACATCATGCAACTCTGACAAAAAAGAAAAGAAGTCTGAATAGCAAGATAAGTCACAATTACCTTTTGTATTTTTATTTTTATTTTGGTGGAAACAAACTTCCTTACTTGTGACTATTGAAACTGAATATTTTATCGCCACATTCACTTCCATTGTAAGCACCTCATAGAAACCAGACTTTTTTTTTTTTAAGAAAACGTGGGACTAATTTAAATTCATCCACAATATTCCACAAAAGGCTGCTGACAGAGCTTAACTTGCATTTGACCCACAATATATCTTTAAACATAATCCAGCATTCAAATCCAGAGGAAAACTAAAAATCCTCATCATCCAGCATGTAGTCTCGTGTGCAATTTTTTCTTTACTCTTTTGTTTGTCACAAACACATAAATTAAATGCATTTATCAAATGTTTAAACCTTCAAGAAATCTTAAAACGCGAGGAAGTCCTTGATAATACATTGTGCTGTAGAATCTATACAAGTTCCAGGGTAAAACCCATTTCACAGATACTTAAATACGTTCCACAGGCATTTTACATCCTGCTAGAGTAAACTTGCACTTTCCCATGGGGATGTTCTGCATATCTGTGGATGTTTCAGATGTTTCGTTTAACGCGATGTCCGTGAGGCGTTTTGGAAGCAACATGAGCATGCTGTACTGTCAGTCAAAGTGAAGAAGGAAGTTTCATGAAGGAAAAACATGCTTTTGTTGTCGTTTGTCACGGTTCACTGGAATGTTCTTGACCTCGTTGGATTGCAAAAGAGTCTCCAAAGAGCAGATATTGGTGCAAGAGTGTATTGTGTCTTTGTGCCTCTGTTTGGCAATGATCAAGCATGGCATGAGTTAGCGTTCTGCTGTAGGGAGAAGGCCTTTGTGGCCTCTCTTCTGGAGATTTTTCAGCTCTTCTCTGTCGCTCCTCTCAGCAGTGGATAGATGGTTTGTTTTTCAGAGTGGCCGTGACCGACCGCAGCCCCACCACACCCACAGAGCAGAGGTGCTTCGGGCCAGCCAATGACAATCCAGCTCTGCTGCCATCCATTCAGTGTGGCCAGAAGACCATGGCACCTGCAATGAGAGATGGCAGAGTATAAAACCAGATTTCTTTACAACTCCCAGCCAAACTCTGTAATTGGAACCCAGTCATTGCCCTCAAACGTGATGCAATTGTAAGAAGCCATTCAAATTGACTGGGAGAAAAGAAAGGGAACACAGGAAAGCACATTTCTTGTGATTCTTTACCAAAGTTACTATTATAATCATATTGAGCTTAGTAAAACTAAAAGTTTGGAATGGATAGGAAAGTGTAGTTTGATTTGCGAACGAACAAACGTTGTTTGTAGTCAAATACATGCTATGTGAAGAATGTAGTCTGATTCACAATCTTCATATACACGAAACCAATGAAACTTAATGGACATGTGCACGCAGCAGCCATTGTAAGTCCACAAGACCTAAAGTGCACAAAGTGTGCCATTTGGGACAGGGCCTAATTTTGTCACAGAGATACACTAAAAACAGAGCAGACTTGGAGCATGCGTCAAGACATGGGGTGATGATCATGATGACAATCATTTCTCAAAATATACGGATTGTGGGTTCTGGCTCCCAAAACACCGGATCTGTCTGGATGAAATGGCGATATGATACAAAAATGTTACGCATACAGCTAAACGCATCTAAATCTTGAAACGACTCCTATGAACTGGGTATTACGAGTTATCAATGTGACCGGAAACACTGTCCTGTATAACAGCATTGGCTGAATCAGAATTAAATCTGTATCAATACCCTACGGGAAACATGTATCGTCCATTGGAACAGCAGCCAATGCAGAAGGTTGTAAATGTACCAAGTTGGTACCAAAAACTATAGAGCAGAGATAGAAGAGAAAATGAGACTCCCAACCTGAATCTAAACCATTTTGAAATGACTTGAAAAAGTATCATGATCAATCAAAGACCAAAGACGAACCTTGTCTGTTGTGTCCGTTGGGAACAGATGGGATTTGCAGTCTCGTAGCACTTTAAATGAGCTTTCCCCCTAATGCCCTCTCAACATCCCTATACGCTTACAGAAGATTTAAAATCAATCGCTCACATCAGCTTCACATCCCACCAGTGCAGCTCGCTCGTCCAAGGGTGTCTGTCTGCCTTTAATTCAATTCTCACCACCTCAAATATATTCCTCTTTAATGCTAATGCCTCCCATAGAGGGTGTAAGTGTGTTAAAGGAAGTGTATGTAAGATTGTAGCCAAAACTGGTACTGCAGGTGTATCCCCTCCCCCCTGACTCGAGGTTGCCAGATAAGCTGCAGGATCCAGCATGAACGTTTGTATCTGCAGCCGTGGTAACTAGAGCAGAGCTGGCAACCCGGAAACACTACTGACTTTGTGATTGGTCGATAGGTGGAGGGTGGAGCTTCAGGCCAAAACACAACATGTCAACAACATCTTTTAAATGACAATATCCTGGCCGGACTAGTTGTCAGTGATATAATTATTTGAAATTAACATTATTTCTTAATGTCTAGTGACATATCAGTGCCATTTTAAGATTAATTGAAATACATTTCTTACATACAGTTCCTTTAAGCTACAACAATGAAACGATTTCAGAGCCTGCATCGACAATGCCATTGACATTCCCATCAAAATTTACTACTGCCTTTTATAAATCAAAAACAAAGTAAATATTTTGCACATCCCAGGCGTGGGTTTCGCTTTAAATGTATCCATCTGTTTTATGATTCATTAAGTGTGAGATTCTGATCTGGCATAATAGCTGTCACATGCACTTGAAGGTAATGATGACAATGGTTTTAAAATACTATTCAGATGTAGAGGCTAAAACTGTGTAGAAATGATGCGATTTTTATTTTTATGATGTGTTAAAGCCTTAGGTGTAAATCCATGTGAATGGAGTATATAATTCTATATTGAGAAATACTATACTTTAAAAGTCTACAAAACTTTCATTAAAAACAAAACAAAAATTAAAGCTGAAAGCAGCGATAAAAGGGCCCTCACACCCGGGGCCACCACCACCCAGTGGCCTCAGGAAAACAGCAAATAGTGGGCGACACGCATTTAAGCGGGTAAATATATATGAATAAATAGCAAAGTCATTCTGATGTGCCACACTTCCTGTTGCCAGCAGGTGGCGCTTTGACTAACTGAAAATTAACCAGTGGGAAAATATCCTCACAGTCACATCCCTATGTCCAAAATATATCGGCTTTCAAGTATAAAGAATTATTGGTATCAGCCAAAATCGTTATATCGGTGCATCACTAAAAAAACTGGTTCAAAATTTCTTCAGAACTGGCACTTCTGTGAAGACCAGTTGAACAGGTTGGAAATGCTATAGGCATATTCTTATTAAAAACAAGACTTTGATGTCTATATGGGTTAAAGTGGACATGGCATTACTCATACAGTGATGGTAACCTATATGGAATGATTATAGGGAGCAGTGCCACTCCTGGAAACAGAGCTGCACCACTTGAGTGTGCAAATCCACAGCTAGTTTAAACGGCACATCAACCAGGCAAAGCTTATCCAGCCTTCACCCAACTCTGTCATTGCTTGGTGGGTCAGAGAGGATAAAGTGCATGGGAAATCTGGGCTTTTGCTACCTGTATCTTCCGGTTTCCAACAGTTGGGAGAACAGTGTACACTGCCAAAACATCATGTTTCCAGCTTTAGTAACATGCATGCCACAAAGAGAGATTAGATTAAAACAACCCAATCCGATTTATGGGCTCTGCAACAGCAAAACAATTAGCTGGTTTAGTTTTTCTGGGACAGGAGGTTGTAGTGGTTGGCAAAGGGTCAGAACTGTTCCAACTGGCAAATTACCTGGATTAGTTGAACACAATGCTGCCCAATGAAACTGCACTGTTGGCAGAAAGAGCAGAAACTAAGTCTTATTGAGGACATATGGTATGTGCTACAGGCGTGTCAAAGGGAATGTCTTTACTAGCCAATGCATGAATATCCCCCATTATATTTTCCTGGAGCTTCTGGTCATAAGTCTTGTAACGCAAGTTGCAGTTAGTAAGCAAGTTTGATGTTACTTTTTAAAAGCATCTCTAGATTATAATTATGACGTTTGAAAATGATGGTGTTGTTTGGGCAATTTCTGACCATTTATCCAGTGGTCACTCTGAGGAAAAAACAAAACTTCACCAGCATTTTCCTACTGAAATCACACACACACACACACACACACACACACACACACACACACACACACACACACACACACACACACACACACACACACACACACACACACCCGAAACAAAAGTGATTTGAGAAGTCCAATGTCAAGTTGTAGTGCAGAGGTAAAGTGCTGGGGATGGAATAACTCAAAGGAAATGGCCTGAAACCTTACTATGTTCACATGCGCAGTCACAGTGGATTTGGTCCATTTATGTCTACATCACATAATGCATACAAATTTGTAAATAAATAATAATAATAATAAATAAGCTTGACTTTTTTTTTTTTTTTTTTTTTGTCCCACACAGTGAAAGTCAGTGGGGTTTAAAGTTGATTGAATTGCCAAAACATTTCATTAAAAATATATATATTTAAAGGGTGCATTAGCAATATGTTCCTATAGGTGGGTCCACAATGCGCATACACTGCTTTTTACACACATAGGAATGCGCAGCAGCAGACAAACATTTTTAAATATTAAAAATAAAAGGCTTCCTCTCTGGAGAAGCATTCAATCTTTCTGCTCGCAAATTCCGCCATCTAAATAGCGAATCCGTAATAGTGAAACAGCAACTGGCTTTTAAAGGGAATGGGAGATTCTGATTGGTTTATTCTACGTTACGCCCAAAACACACCCATGACTCATTAGGAGATTAGAAACAACCCTTTTGGATCACAGGCATGCCATTTTTTCTGTTGTTAAACTAGCAAAAGTGGATTCGGACATGCTGGTGCACTTTGTGTTCTGCAGAGAAAAGTTAATTTGGAACAACATGAAAGCGAGTGATTTTATTTTTTGGGTGAACTATACCTTTAAGATTTGACATGGAAAATAACATTTTCCATGTCAAGTTTATAAATTATACCATTTAGAAGAAAAAAAAGATTTGTTTGACAATGTGTGGCCCAAAGGGAATAACATGATAAGCTTTACATAAGCCTTTCCATTTAAATGGATAACCTCTGCCAGAAAACTCTTAAAGCTTTTCTTTATTTTCTTTCCTTTTTTAGGGACATTAGGTCTCTAAAAAAACATAATATACCGTGAAACTTGATTTACAGTTTTCAGCAAGGCTGTCTGAATAGGACTAATAATGTCAAATTTAGACGGTAGGATTCAATTATCCTGTTGTCTAAAATGATGCACAGCTTTCTGAAATGGATTACAGTCAGGTACTCCTCTCCTTGTCCCTGGCCGCTGCAGGTTTTAAAATATTTATAAATTGAAAGTGGAATCCCAACCCTGCACAGGCCTTTAAATCATTTATGAAGCTCATTCTTCTCTGTTTTGTGTTTCATAATGACACACAGAGCCATTCCATCATGGAGACCAACAGGCATTTTAAGTGTGAGACCATAAAGCTGGACCGCCTATACTCTCACCTCTATTAATTCTTCATTGCTTCAACTCAGCTTAAGTTTAAAACACACCAGCCTTTGCTTTCATCACCCACTTCTTCAGTTACTTTATCAGGAGGTAGAAGGTTGAGAACATGGTAAAGAGATGAATAGGAGAGTGTGGGAGGTCTATATAATACTTGAAGAATTTGAAATCTGCTATCTTTGCTCAAGGGTGGTCAGTTCTGCTGCAAGCTTGTTTTTGAGAAAATTACCTGAGCTGTAAATAACAAATCGCTCTAGTGTCGCAGAAAAAACGGATTCATGAAGGAATTGGATTGTTAAATGTCATTACGAAAAATGTTTCTTGAGGCCAAGTTGGCAAAACCGCTCTCCCGGGCCAAATGGTTTTAAGAGTGGTTCCAGTTAAAAGTGCACTATGTAGGATTTTTGCAGTAAAATATCCCAAAACCACCAGGCTAGTGTTATACATTTTGTTCAGTTGAGTTCTTACAATATCCCAAATGTTTCCAACTATTTGTAAATTGTAAGAAAATTGCTATTTTAACCAATGAACCGGCATGTCTGAGGGAGTCGCCTGTCAATTTAGTCATATCTGCGTTACCCTCGGTTTCCGGTTTTATTTGTCAAACGCTTTACTCTTAGCAGTGTGAACAAGTGTCACAGCAGCCGCTGAGTGAACGCACAGAGTAACGTCATAATTTTAAACACACTTAAATGTATCTATAGTGATAAACAGGTGTGTTACCTCATGCTCATGACCAGAAAAGCAGAAATAGCGCCGGTGACTGTGTCCCGTCATAATAAAAGTCCCGCTGCTTGCGAGCCGTGTTGTGTAACAATCGCTCCAGCGGCCTTGCTCAGCTCCTCAACACTCAGCCCTGCTCTTCTTCATACTATAGTAACGTATGAAGAATACGTAATAACCGCACCCAGGAACATGATTTCTGCCCGAGTCCTATCCTGATTCTTTTCCACCGACTGTGAGTTGAAGACCATATGTCACAAGATTCTGAGCTCAAACCTGGCGTCATCAAACTACACCTTAGTTTTGAATAGGCGCCCTCTAGCAGATGGAAAAAGTTACAGTTTAGCTTTAAGGCCCTGATATACTTCAAATTAAATAAAAGAACAAACCGAAGTGATATCATTTTGAACAAAATCAAGGCGAAACTTTAGTTTGTAATTTGTTTTGGAAGTTTGAAACAGCTTAAAGACAGTTTTCTGGAAAAGTTCACTTCAGCTGGTTAACACCTTCCTCTTCCATTGCTCTGTGGCCATTACGTGACCCGTGCTGGTAGAACGCATTTAGTGACATCACTCAGAATTAATCACTTGTCTGTTGCGTTACCAAGGTAATGACTGACACATTTGTATTACATTCCAAAGAGCTCCGTTATCAACCCTCCAAAATGAAACCATAGCAAAAAATTAATCATTGAAAATGATCCCATGATTTACTCACCCTCAAGCAATGTGTATATGACGTTCTTCTTTCAGGCAAATACAATCAGAGTTATGTAAAAAAAAATGTCCTGGCTAATCCAAGCATTATAATGGCAGTGAATGGCAGCCCAAAATGTTAAGCCCCCCGAAAAATTGCAATCCATGCAGCAGTTAATAAGGCCTTCTGAAGTGATTTATGGGTTTGTGTAAGAAATCTACAAAGTTCAAAATGCTTATGCTATGTTTGATGTCATTGTCGCGCCAGTTATGTTTTTTCCGTAAGTTGAATACGGAAAGCAGTCTGGCGGAAGCTAGATTTTTTTAAAAATATGGATATTTTTCTGACAAAAACCCATCAATTTGCTTCAGAAGGCCTTTATTAACCCCCTGGAGCCGTGTGGATTACTTGTATAATGGATGCAGGGCTCGACATTAAGCCTTTTTATGTGCTTGTCCTTGGGACAAGTAAATCAGTCATTCACTTGTCCGAGTAAAACATTTGCTTGTCCGGAAAAGAATAAAATTTAAAAATAGGATTGAAGGTGTGTAAATAATGGGGTAACTTTTATTATTAGGTGAACTATCCCTTTAAGCAAACAGTTTGGCCCGACAGTAGAAAAGAGGGTGAAGACAGCAGACAGAAAAATACCTGCTTGAATATAAAAAATAAGCACCCTCTAAAAAAAAAAATCTCCTGTATATTAGATATTTGCATTTTAATTTCACCATACAATGCACATCAATGGAAAAAGATGCTTTATGTAGTTACGTCTACCAGCAGAGTCTAGCAGGGCCATGCTAACCATGCTTTAACCCTTTGGTTGGTACACATTCAACTACATTTATTCTCTTCCTGTGGGCGTTCCTGGAGGACGCTGCTGCTGCCAACATCCTTTGGCAGGGCTGGCAGGGCGTCCTCCAGACATTCTGATTTTTTTGCCCCCCCGGGGCTAATTATAAAACCCAGCTTTTGCTGGGCCACCTGCTTCACTGTGAAATGAAGCACTTGTGGTGTGAACGGAGTTTCTGGCTGGTGAAGGGTGTTAATGATTACTCACAGAAGTAATAATTTTCTAATCACCAGGAGATGCAATGAGACGGCTGCGGTCCCTCCCCAGGCAGTCTAATTCAAATGACACAAGTGAGAGATGTTCAGCTGACTGTTATGACGCATTCATAGAGACCATCGGCACAATTGTAATTCCTCAGCTACCTTTGTTGTATACATTGGCCAAACAAACCAATATGCAGGCATACCTTCTTTCAACTCTGACTTCAGGCAGACAAGAAGCTCGCTGGTTTCTGAGAAAGGCTGTTCATGCAAATACTGTACGTCTGTAATGACCTATTAGCCCTGGTCTTTAAAAGTGCTGAGAGGCAAGATATTATGATAGCAGAAATTATGATGAGTCTAAGATGCCTATAGAAGAAAGTGTATTGTAGCACAGCTTAATGCATTTCATATAGTCAATAGCATTAATTTTTTACAGTTCAATGCAAATGAGTGCTTTACATGCAACCTTTGCTTTTGTTTCTACAGTAGAGAGCTTATAATGGACATTTTGTTTCTTGAGAGATTGTAATCATGACCATTTATTAATAAATTAAAAAAAGATCAATAGTAATACTGTATAGTGATGCACTGAAATAAATTATTGGCTGAACATACTAGGCCCCAAAATTTTAATGTTTAAATTCAAATTAACCTTGGTTTAGCCTAACTAAACAAATTTTAATGTGTATACCCACAGAGAGGCTAAAATACAATAACAATACATTTTGTACAAAACATCTATTTAGCTTTAAAAACTGAAATTTGTACCTTGTCAGGAATACAAATACAAAGGTAGCAGGTACTTTAACAAACTATTCTGCATTCACACATAAGAAATAGTTCTTCTAATGAAGCACATAAATAGCTCTTTATTAATGCACCTACAGCCAAAGAGAATGATTGCTTCTGGGCATGGGGACTTCAATGCACAAGTGGGAAATGCAAATTTGCAATCAATTGTTCGACCTGTTTCTGTTCACATTTTCAGCCAAGATCTTCCCATGGACATATCATGCTATAAAACATGCTTTGGTTTTAAAATTTCAGTGGTCAAAATGTAAGTGCATTTAGATGGTACAGATGATGGGAGACAAAACGCTTAAGTAGCTGTTTCAGCAACAAAAAGCACCCTCCCACTAAATCTCTCTACACTGAGCCCCTCATTGCAGCCTGTAATTACAGAGATTAAACCACTTTGTGCTCTCACTTTACCTAACAGCCAATTGACAGAATAAGCTTTGTAATGTAGATCACAAATCAATATTTCAATGGCTCACTAGTGCTGATGCATCACTATGATCCTAAGTAAGAATTCATGAGATGTTTAAGCCTCAACCTTCAACCTCTTTGAAGATGTTGGCCTTCAATGACAGCCACTGCTCTATAATATTCCTAGACATCCAGATGGTTTAAAACATTAATTTTCTCTTAGCTCGACCACTTTCAAAACCCTCAATAAAATCACTCAGCACTCAGCTGCTTTAAAAGGCTGCCAAGCCCCAATTTAACATTTTGGCATGAAGGTATCTTGACAGAAAACATTGTTTATATGTCAAGGGCGACAACCTGCTGACTTCTGTTGTTACTCTGCTTAGAATTATGATTAAAGCACTTTTCTATTGAAGCACCTACACAGTTGTGTGCATGTGTGTTTGTGTCTGTAAATATATCAGATAATAGAGATAATAGAGTATATTTACACCTTCAGAAAGAATAATAATTTCTGTATAGAGTCTTTAAACACACTAGAGTACATCAAAAATGAGAGAAATGCGAATATCTTACCCAGATCAGCTCCATACACTTCAATCGGAGGCCACTATGCTGGAAGATGTTTCCAGGTGCTGACAAAAGCAGTTGGAATCAGCGAATAAGGCACGGTAGTGATACTGTTCCAGCTATCTGACGTCGGATCGTAACAATCCAAGGTTTTACACCGCTGTGTACCGAAGTACCCGCCGACCACATAGAGTTTATTACCAGAGGCCACAGCATGGCAGCTCATTCTTTTAGAAGTCATGTCACCTACACGTGTCCATTGATTGGTCTCGCAATCAAATCGGTAGGCGGATGCTGCTGTGAACTCCGTGTCACCGCCCATTATGAATATCTGACTGCCGAGAACGGCAGCGGCGGTGTACCTCCAGGGTTGCGGGCACTCAGCAGCAATGGTCCAGCGGTTCTCTACAGGGTCATAGCACTGGACCTTTGAGGCCTTGTCCCTGTGGATGGTTGTTCCACCAAACACAAAGAGTTTTAGCTTGGCACTGACCACCGCTGCATTGCTGACACCATCCCTAAGTGGTGCCATCATTGTCCATTTGTTGGTTAACGGGTCATACCGCTCAACCTGTTTAAGAGATACTGAAGGGGAGGCTGGGAAGACACCTGCTATAGCAGTGTGACCCCCCACAACATAAAGGCAATTTTCAAGTTCAGCCGAGCCATGTCCAAAACGTGCAATTAGCATCGGTGCACCTTTCGACCATTCTTCATGCACCGTGTCATATATCCAAACATCCTTCGACACTCCATTTTCCGACCCCCTACCTCCTGTAACGTAAACTTTGCAGCCAATGGCACATGCACTGAACTCCTTCCTGGGACTGGGAAGATCTGATTTAGGGATGATCTCTTTTGCTTTGTGGTCCACTTGGTAGATCTTATCACACATAAACGTCTGACCCCCAAGAATGAGAAGCGTGTGCCCAGCTTTGCGAGGCCTAGCGCAGGGGCTAGTGACGACGCCGTCATTCTGCAGAATCTTTTTCTTGCACTGCATGGCCTCGTCGACGATCTGTCGGCTCCTTTTATCCGACATCACAAGTTCCTCACATGCGACGGCCTCAATGAGGCATTCCGAGGGTAACAACGCGAGCCGTAGTCCTCGCAGCAGTTCAGGAAGATAGTCTCTGCGGCTGTCTAGGTCATACCTAACCCAGCGCATGACCGCATTGAACACAATCTGTTCATCTTCGACCTCCAGCTCATCACTAAGGATGAGATCCAAAAGCTTGTCTTTCGAGAGGCCGCAGAAGTCTTCAGTGTCTCGAAGGGTCTCGAAGTGAATGAGGCACATTCTCCATGACAGCTCATAAAGGCGCTTGCACTGATGAGCGTCAGAGAGCAGCATCATCCCCAAGCAGTTTGATGCGTGCAAATTCTTCTCCAAAAATTCTGCTGCTGCATCACGGATATCATGAAACTGCAGCATATCTCCAGCCTCGAGAAGGGACTCTGCATTCTCCTCATTGATGATGACGCGCGAGGAGTAAGCAAAGTCCAACAGCAGCTCCAGAACTTCTGGGTGAACACTGTCACGAAAGTTAACCTCATTGTCAAGGCTTTCGCGGAGGCCACCGCTGAACATAGCTTCAAAGTAGCGACTGCAAGCGGCAAGTACAGCTCTGTGACAGGGAAAGGAGCGGTCGCCTGCCCATAGTGTTACATCTGTGAACATGCACTGTTTGCGAAGGGTATTGAGGTGGGTGAGCACACTGTCTGGATGAGAGGGCTTGTGGAAGAGCGAGATGTTCATGGAGCCTGTGCTCGTCCTCGACTTGCGGTTCTCATGAACGCTGACTGACATTTTTTCCAGCACGTCCAAATTTTCACTGGTTCCAATATCCCGAACTAGAAAAATAAAAAAAGCAGAACACGAGAGTTAGCAAATGATCTATAAAAGTATGTTTTCAGTATTGGGGATGACTCACTGTTGTACATGTTAATGCTTGGCATTAGAATCACCAGTGATAAAGTGGTTTGGTGCTGTATCAACAAAATTTAGAGCCAACTACTGCCACTTTTTTCAGCTGCAGACAACGTAACTATTAGTCTTGAATGATTAGCATTAGCTTAAATGTGATTGTAGTGTTTGTCATGCCTTGGCTCAGTAATCTTTTAAAAGCTTTTTTTTTCGTGTATAATGGCCAGAGATTGAAAATGAATTACATTTTTACATCCTTCAACAGACAAACTTTGCTTAACATTTAACTAGACATTCACCACTCTTTCAGCAATGAAATATTACTTCAACAGTTAAGTTCACTGTAAATTTGTTCAGAGGATCTAAGAACTTGAATCCTTCTTCATACAGTTAAACCAACACAAAGTCCACAATTAATCAACTCTAATTCTCTCTAATTCTCTAATGCAAGAAATTCAATAAGCTTATAATTAGAATGAACACCTCAAGGAAAAATATACAGAAAAGAACCTTGTCCAAACTATTCAATAGAGATAGAGCAACACGCGTCATAATCTAAAACCACGAAACAAACCAACTGTCTCCATTGACTTTCTATTGCAGGAAGCGGCCTCCTTGTAATTTCTGACTTATTCCAAAAAGTCAAACAATGTTTAAAAGCGGATATGTGACATGGTGTACAGAAAACAAGCTAAAAAACCAAGGAACAAAAATCCAGAAGTTTTTATAAGCTGATGACCCCAAAAACGAACGTTTAAGCACACAAAAGTGGATACAGTGAGACAGAGCGCGACATGCTATATTACACTGAGAACTACACCCACTGGAGGGGAAAGTAGTCAGCGACAGGAAATATAATATATAAATCTGACATTTGGATATTTGATCAAATGTTTACTGCACATGTAGGGATACTGAGACATACTTACTGAGTATCAGGATCCCAAAACGGACCCAGTCTTCCTGCTGAAGCTTCAAGTCTTATTGCCTGTATCCACTTTTGTCTTCTTAAACGCTCGTTTTTTTGGGGTAGAGAGCTGTTTTTTTTAGCTTGTTTGCTGTACACCTCATCACATATCAGCTTTTAGACATTGTTCTGTTTTTTATTAAAAGTCAGAAAAGACGATGTGACCACTTCACGCAATACAAAGTCAATGGAGAGCGTTGGATTGCCAACCCCCCCCCCCCCCCCGTGTGGGCGTGGCCTACATACGCTCTGTCTCTAAAGTTGTTTTACTAGAATTTCTGATAAATACAATTGCAAGAGATCATCTATAACATTCTAAATAACAAAAACATTTTTTTTAGCTATCAAACTTTCTTTAGGTTATCAATATTTGTAATTAACCAATCAGACATAACTGGAGTGATGACAACTAGTCCAAATTGGTGTTCCACCGACCAAAACGAAATTCACTGTCCAATGTACAGTGTAAAACCCAGTACACACTTAGTAAAATGCAGAAAAACTAGAAAGCTCCAATTATAATCAACAAAGCATAAATGGCATGAATGAGATGAGTTTGTTGTTGATTAACATTGGTTGATTAACATGGCATTCTTGAGACTTACTGTATAATGCCATCAACATTTTAAAAACAGTTCACAAAACAAAACAAAAAATAGTAATACTCATTTGAAAAAAAGGTGGCATGCAGTTGCCCTCCAAAAATAGTTTTAAATGTTAATTCTATTAATCATTTAATTAATCATCTAAATTACAATAATCTAATGAAATAATTGACAACAACTGTATGATTTTTCTTTTGTACAGCCCTACAACAAAGATAAAAACCCTAATATTTCAACATTTGATAGGTTTAAAAGGCTGTGGTAGTTAAAGGTACAAAGTGCAGGTTACGTGGCTTGACGTGAACAAACTGCCAGGATCTCCCTGTCAATTAAATACATAACACACAAGTGTTTTGATTGGTTAGGCTTGAATTTATGCAGCAAAAGATTAGGTGGAATCCAGACTTGTCTCCCTTTCTGTCTAATGTTTAAAAACAGTTTCAGCTGCAAAGGTTTAATGTTACCAGTAGCTCTTTGTGTGAGTGAATGTGCTTACATGCAAACTGGATTCTTTAACTGATGTGGTTTGAGGTTATTGTGATGAGAGAGGGGCGCAAGCATGCACAAACATCAGCAGGGTCTTTATGGATCACACTCTCGAGTTGACATGAATCACAATGCCAGAGGTTGACCACAAAGGATGCAAGGTCACAGCTATCCGTGCAGAAAGCTATGCAGGGGATACGGGCAACTGGGAGGCTGGTATTGGAGGGATTGGATGCAGGGCTGTTGATGGGTGAACGAGAACAGGGAGCAAGCAGGTGTCTAAAACCACTTACAGCGGCAAAAACTGCTGACCCACGCACAGGCACTGACGGTGAGGATCTGAGGGGGGGTCTGCATTGGTCCCAAAAAGCGTCCCCTCAACAGACCAGATCGACAGAGTTGTCCTTAATGGGCCCAGGGAACAAAGAATGGAACAGAGAAATTTATTGATTTTTTTCCACATATAAATACGAGCGTCCTTGTGAGGGTTTCAAGGCATTTCTTGCAAGCTATGACTTTCCTGACAATAGATTAAATGTTGCATAATTCCACAACAGTTGACTTATGGTCAGGTTTGTGGCTGAATAAAAGAGAGCTGAAAAAAAAGCCCAACTATTATTTCACAGCTTGATGAAACTGCCTTGGAGTTCCTGCATGGTTCATCCCATCACCCATGGTAACCATCACTCAACAACAGCATGAGCCGTGCCAAAGTTGCTGAATCAGTCAATGCGAACAAACTAACTACCTATCCATGCGGATATTCTCACCAGCATGAATGACACCTTTAAATTGCAATGCCACTGAGAGGCTCGGGCACAAAAGTCTTTATTTCTTTGAATGTTCTTCCTGTGTAAACATCCAGGCTCCTCAGACTAAATAGCCTTTCCAGGTTCTTTTCACCGAGGATGTTGGTATTCTAGAGCTGTGTTTCAGTTAAGCTACAGCAAAGGAAGGAGGGAGGTGCATTTGTTTTTGTGTTTGCGGAAAGTCAAAAGCTGGCAACCTCACTGATTTGAAAAAGCTCAATGAATCACTGGCCTGCATGAAGTCCATCATCAGGACGAAGTTCTTCTATCAGCACTTAGCCTAAAACATTTTACACAAGGGATGTGGAGTGGACACAGATGATTTAGATACGTAAGCTTGCTTTTGTGCACCACTGCAATTCAAAATGTCACAGTACACAGCCCATTCTTATTGTTTCTACAAAAGGTGCTATAGCAGATGTCTTCTGACTAAAGAATTGAAATCATTGTCAAAACATATTTGCAAACATTGTAAATTTAGGAGGTACAACAGCTTGTCACTGGAACAGTACATTTAAAGAGACAACTTTGTACCTTATCTATCCCTAAAAGGTGCCTGTAATAGTAGCAGTAAAATGCACCTGTACGATACTACAATGAACCTTTTAGGAATAAAATAAGGTAGGCTACAAAGATGACCCTTTGAGGTTACTATCTCCAAGCCGAACACTTCACTAAATAGTTGCTACCGACAGTACTTAAAATTGACAATGAGAAACTCCATATACTGTAAATGGAGTTTACTGCCAATGTTTTAATAGTATGGCCATATTGGTGATGTCTACTTAAATAGTAAACTTTTAGTGAAAGCATGAAAGACAATTCCTTAGTTTTTATAACTATATAAAACAGTGAAAGCTGCATTTCTCATCCATTCGAGGACCCCCAGAACGGACTCCCTTAATTTAACACCCATTTTAGGACATACATCATCTAAAAATGAGCTTATAAGTTAAATTGGGTGTTAAAATGGAGATACCAAAACTATGTTTTGTAGGGACTAGAACTGAAAACCACTGGAAAACTACAGCATAAATGTAGCGGGTAAGTAATTAATAATATAAGGGCGAATATAATGGCAATTTGAGAAAACTTTGAAAGTGCCAATATTAGGTAAGACAGGCTTGTTTACTTGAACTATGACCAATGCAAACATAACTGGAATGAACTTCAAATAGGGTTGTACATGAACCCTGAGCCATGGATGATACATCCTGATTTCACTGACTCTTATATCACACAAACATATTTTAATGGTGTAAATATTGTGTAGGAGCAGGTGTAACGTTACTGTGGCGCAAGGGTGAAAACAAATACACAATTTAACGTCCATAATCTCTTCTGCTAACCTGTCGCTTTCCTTAGACTATAAAAAGTGGATAATATAGCATAGCGCAATAAATAAGGCTGTTTTGTAATAAACGGCGACTATTCTCTTTTTTTTTTCTTTTCTTTTCTACGGCGACTCTGCGCTTCGAGACTTCAGAAATGCGCGCACGAACTCAAGCTAAAGTTAGCCAGATCGCTAGTGCGTTAAACAGAGTGAACAGATAACCAAATAATTTACAAGGAGGTAGGCTAAAATGTAATTGTAATACAAAACATAAACACTGTAAAATTAGAAATGACAGATTAGGCTGCGTGTAATCTTAAAGCGACCGCTCAGTAACGACACTGTGAATGAGAGGAGCTAATGCTGTTAGCGGAGAGTCGTAACTCAGCGTATTGACATGCAGAAGAAAGCCTGACAAACTCCTGGCGATTAGAAACACGTAAAGACGCGGCTCTCCCTGTAAGCGATCATTATCTTCCGATTTACACCCAGGTCACCAGTCCCTATCCAGCTCACATATAATCCTGACTGATTTGTATTGGCTTTCCCAGCTCTGCCAAAAACAGGAAGAACAGTGCAGATGTTGGTTAGTGTTATACATCTGAAGCTTCTTACTCTAATATAAGACTATATATATTTTTTTAAAAGACATGACATACTCACAGTGTTTTTGGCGCTAGTGAAAAATCCTCAAATTGTGCGGTTTCCGAATAAGGGAAGGGATCATAGTTTAGTTCACCTCTTGTCTGGCTGGCTGTACTACTTTGTTCACATTCCAGTCCTCACTGATGAAACACTGTGGAGTCGCTCCTGAGGTAATATCCAAAAGCGGGGCAATGTGTAGAGAGTGATTGACGTGCTTTTGACCAATCACAAACTGAGAATTTATACAAATATTAATTGTAGCCAATAGGAACGTTCCAAGCTGAAAGTCTGCGCTGTTTTCAGTGCAAATCAGCCAATGGCTGAACAGCGGGAGGAGCGTCGTGGCGGGCGATGTCTCAAGGCATCACAACATTAACAGGGAAGTATTTTGACTTTTTCTGTTCATAAACGATTTTAAGTTGCTACAATGACAAATGTTCATCTAACATGGCAGTATTTCGGCAAATATGTGATTGTATTTGAAAAACAGCACTTATTTTTAAAGATAATTTAAAACGGGCCTTATTTTAGTTCCATTATAGAATTAGCAAGCCGTCCATAAGGCAGTGCTATTTGGAATTCTATCCATTTCCATGTATTTTTATTTTATCCGTATGAACACAACACTTGTAAATGGATATTTTGAAAAATACAATGCCTTTAGCTCCATCTAGTGGGATTATTCACAGCTATGACAAATCATAACACATTGAACCGATGATGGTTACATGTTCCTTCATTATGCTTCCAAAAAAGTTTAATGAACACTGCTGAAGTGAACGCATATTATATAGCTGTATTAACTGCATTCTGTATTAATCTTCACAATCTTCAGTCCATTGGATGTCTTAGTTAATGGCCAGAGCAGGTGTTTTCATGCTATTTGAAATATTATCCACTTTGTCCTATTTTATTAATGTGGGAAATCCCTTTCATACTCAGTGTGATATTCTAGTTATTTTAAAAACGCCATTTAACATGTTTTATTTTTACGTGTACAGCTGTTCTTATTGTAAGAGAGCCTAAAACTATTTAGGATCTCTTTTATATATTTATTTATTTTAACATATTTAAATACATTCAAATCGACATGATCTGTAAACACTGACAACCCTTGCTTTTCAAATTGTGCTACTTGTGGCCTGAGAGTTTATGAGTTTGAAAACCCAAGAGCTAGATAGAACATTTTATATTTTAATGCTACAGAGGAAAAGGGTGTCAAAAGTTTTTGACAGTTGTTGTCAAAAGGGTACAACACCTTGTCGCTAGGGCAGTACCATTAAAAATGACATATTTGTACCTTTTTTTAATACCACAAAAAAGTTTAATAGTTGTACCTTAAGGTACGTATTTGTACTAATAAGGTACAAAAATGCATCTTTTAGAAGTGCATCATTTAAATATGTACCCCTAAACCCCCTTTTCTCTGTGTGTATTTATTTATCTGTTTATTTTCATTTCCCACTGTAACCTTTTTTTTCACTGTGTGTGTGTGCGCGTGCGCGTGCGTGTGTGTGTGTGTGTGTGTGTGTGTGTGTGTGTGTGTACTGGTAAACTAAGTTTAGGACAAAATGTCCCCACAAAGATGGCGATATCCAAATTTTATTTTTTTGGTCCGCATGAGCCCAGATAAATCATCAAGTGATATTTTTTGAAAATGTAAAAATGCAGAAAGTTTTCTGTGATGAGTAGCTTTAGGGGTAGAGTTAGTGTAGGGGGATAGGATATACAGTTTGCACAGTATATTAAATCATTGTGTCTATGGAAAGTCCCTTTAAAACATGAAAACACAATCTTCAAAAACCTCCAAAGGGACTTCATTTGTAAAACTGGTAAACAAATATTTCAAGTTTATTTTATTTTAATGAAACAATGCCGAAAGTGTTCCATGATGGGTAGGTTTAGGTTATAAAATGTACAATTAACCGTATATAAAAATATAATTATATGCAATGTCACCATTTAGATTGAGAGAGCGAGAGAGAGAGAGAGAGAGAGAGAGAGAGAGAGAGAGAGAGAGAGAGAGAGAGAGAGAGAGAGAGAGAGAGAGAGAGTGTGTGTGTGTATGTGTGTGTGTGTGTGTGTGTGTGTGTGTGAGAGAGAGAGAGAGAGAGAGAGAGAGAGAGAGAGAGAGAGAGAGAGAGAGAGAGAGAGAGAGAGAGAGAGAGAGAGAGAGAGAGAGAGAGAGAGAGGGGCCTGGTTGCTCTCTTATTTTTTATTCCACCGTTAGTATTAATAGTTTGCTTGTAAATTATAACTCTTTGCTGGTATTCCATCTCTTGGTGTTCTGGGTTCATCTCTTGGGCCTGTGAATTTTAAAGTCTGTCGCTTTGCTGCTGAAGCATGTGTAATACGATCAAGTTCACTTCGATTCGAGTCTGAATGCATTTTCTGGGCCAGTGCATTGAAACCACGGTCCTGTCTCTAAAGAGATGGTTGAATTTCATTGGTGGCCATAATTAACTGTTCCATCTGCAAAATCACCAAGGGAGTATCCTCCATTAGTTGTCTAAACCTAATCCGAGACCAAAGGTTCTTTGTAAAGAAATGTGCTGATCTTTACTGTGTTAATACATGCAAGACTGACAGTTTTGACGGCATATGCTGCGGTCATTAGGAGATCATGAAATTGTAGCACTATAAAGTCACAGACTTACTGCAGTGCTTACAGCAGCTTTTGCTGGGGTAAAAAAAGGTTTAGGACTTAAAGGCACGCGATTTAAGACACATCTAATTTTACATGTTGAATAAGTGCCATATTAAACCAGACAGGGACAGCCAGGTGCCAAAAGAGAGGATTAAATAATATTTTAGCAATGACTATAAGCATCTGTCTGTCTGTCTGTGAACAGAAAAACATCCAAAAGCATTCAAAACTTGTAATAAATCTAAATTTTTGTAATGAGTCTTTTGAAAGATGGATCATCATCATGGGCATTATATTTCATGTGGGTTCCACTTGATGGATGACCCTGATGAGAAGATGCTAATGTCCCTCATCATTTTAAACTTTATGCACCAAAGATATGCAGCTGGCCTCTAAGAGGGTCACAAGAGAACCCTTGGGTTATCCCGCCTCGACAAATGCGCCCGAAAATAGCAAGACTATAATCCTAATGATATTAGAACATAACTGTAAACTTTCCAGCAGTGCTTGGTTTTATGTCAATCTGCACTTGATGCCAAACTGTAAAATCAGACCCACATGACGTACATGGTGCTCTGAATTTCCAATGAAATGCTCTTGCTGTGGAACAGTTTAAGAGTTTCATGCAACAGAGGTTGACTGCACTTGGTCTTTACACCTGATTTGATTAAAAGCCGTTTCAATTTCTTCTTGCCAGTTCCTCTTCTCCTCGCAAAAAAACCGCAAGTTGAACATGGAAGACGCGCGTGAAGTCAAGTCTGAACCCTATGCCCCTGCGCAGGCCACCCGACCATGGACGTTTTCCAAATCATCTTTGATTAGAAAGCTGAGACAACACTTAACCAGTTGTAAGTACATTCATTTATTTGAGTAATTGATGCAGTTTAATAGCATAATCCTTTTTAAATACATTTATTTATGCTCTTTTTTATTAAATGCATTGCTTAAAAATATGCAGTCATATAGAAAGCATGCATACATTTAAAACTATTTTTACACTAAAAAGTATAGCAAACAGGTTAAAGGGATGGTTTACCCAAAAATGAAAATTCTGTCATCATTTACTCACTCTCAAGTTGTTCCAAACCTGTATGAATTTCTTTCTTCCCCTGAACACAAAATACAATATTATGAACAATATGAGCAAACAGTTGATAGGCCCCATTGACATCCATAGTAGGAAAAAAAATACTTTTAGGTCTTCATTATATCTTCTTTTGTATTCAGAAATTCACACAGGTTTGGAACAACTTGAGTAAAGGATGACAGCATTTACATTTTGGGTGATACAATCCCCTTAAAGGTGCTGTATGTATGTTTTCCCACTGTAATAAAACATAAAAATACCATAATAGGTTTACAGAAATTTAGGAAACATGCACATTTCTACATACTCGTATCTCTGAAAAACGATATACACCATTTATTCTATTTTGAAATGTGCGTTCTGTGTTGGAATGTCTGTTTTTGATTGGGTCTTTACCCAATAGTATTTTGACACCACAGATTGCCATGTGGAGGAAAACAGCATATTGCTGCCATGAATGCAGCAAACAAACTAGGTCAGAGATTGCAGATTCTACTTGACCTAAAAAAACTGGACATCCATCTAACAACTATCAGCGGATAAATCAACTCATCAACTCATCGCTCGTCTCGTTGCTTGCTCGTTCCTGTTGCGTTTCCTCAAACCAACAACCGGCGTGAAAGTCTAGTCCACACGTCCTGAAAAGTGAAGCCAAAGCATCTAGATTGGTCCCGGTATATATACTGGGACCAATCTAGATGCTTTGGCTTCACTATTAATAAACCCCGCCCCCTTCATGTGTTCTTATTGGACACTAGACAAACTAAACAATAAAAATACACTTTTCTAAAATGGTTTGTCATTTTAGATAGTTTGTATTATAAAAAACATTTATCATATAGTTATTATTATAAGTTCAACAGTTCGTTGGTTTTAGTTAGTTGTTTGATGTTATAAAAACGGGGGTGTGACGTCATGATTGACAGCTTCTGTCAGCGAAGTTTTCACTGATCAACGACTTTTTTCCTCCAGGATTTTCGACTTACCAATATTTTAATTTCACGCCGACATAATGTTACTAACAGACACTGCAGGAGAGTGGGCTGGGTTTTAAAACCTTGGCTCTACTTGTCTACTTGCGACTGTAGGCCCGAGGTCACTACTGAGCAGACGCCGGTCCCAAATCGGCACAAGTATATTTGGATATTGCCGGCTTCACTTTTCCACAATGGAAGAGAGTGACCAGATTCGACCATAGACTGGTCGAGTCTGGTCACTCTCTTCTATTGTAGAAAAGAGGAGGTGGGGCGAGGCAAACAATATTTTGAGTTTAGACTTCAGTACCCATTTCAACCACTAGCTGTCATTCTTACATACTGCACTTTTAATGTAGCCATGTTGATTAATTTGCATCAAGTATTTTTTTGCCATATTTTAAAGGGATAGTTCGTTTTGGTGTGAACTATCCCTTTAAAATATGGCAAAAAATACTTGATGCAAATTATTCCAAGATGTAGGTGTGTTTTTTTCTTCAGTAGAACACAAATGAAGATTTTTAACTCCAACTGTTGCTCGTATAATACCTGTCAATGGGGTGTATTTGTATATGAGCCATTATGAGAGTAAAAAAAAAACGTAGACATACGAATCCATTTTAACCTGTGGCTCATGACGATACATTAATGTCTCACTTCACACCTGTATCTTGGATGCCCCGGGGGTAGGCAGATAAACATAAAATTTTATTTTTGGGTGAACTATCCCTTTAAGATTCGATATTTGTTTATTTTTACAGTTTAGGGTTCAGTGCGATCACTAAATCACCCATCTTATCACTATAGGTATTTTTTTTAACTGGATGGTCTTTTGAAATCAGATATTTGTACTGGTATACATGCTATTTTCACACAAAAAATCTAGTGGAAAGGTTTGCAGTGCACACAGTCTAACTATGTGAAGGAAGCTTCACCGTGTCTGCTGTTTTTGTTGCTGTCGTCTGCATGACAGTTCATTAAGGCGAGAGGTGATAATGGCGTTGCATCTCTCAGCTGATGATGATGAAGCAAACCAAGCGTCAGATGAGCCCGTTGTGGTTTTGCAGTCCTATATTTAGACATCTAAGCTATCTGTGAAACTGAATAATGTTCTGAGGACACACTGTGATCTGGCACCATAATTTTTTTTACATCTAGAAACGTGCTCAATGGTTCTGGGAAGTTATAAGGAGTTTTGTCATGTGGGGACACAAATATATGATTAAAAGTATGTGGACATCCAAACAGCCTCCCCATATGTGCTTGTTGTTTTTAAAACCATGGGCTTGAGGAGTTGGTCTTCCTAGAGTTTACGCTCTTCTGGGAAGGTTTTCCACTAGATGATGGAACATGACTCCAAGCATTCATTGCCATTTGGATACATGAGCATCTGTGAGTTCAGGGATGGATGTTGGATCACTGCTACTGTTCCAATTCATTCACAAAAGGTGTTTAGTGGGGTTCAGGTCTGTGGTTGAGCGGGTCAGTCAAGTTCTTCTAAACCAAACGCAGTAAATCATGTTTATGGGCTACAGTGGGAAGTATACTTTCTATTCTCTACTGTTCTAATAATAGCCTTTACCTAAACTGGGGTTCATAAAGCGTTTATTAAAATAAAATGCTTATAAAATAAATAATTGTTTACCTGCATGTCATGTGGCCATTAACTGACATAAGAGAACCATGAACATGCAAACGTACTGTTAAATTAGTGAAATATTAGCTTAAAATATGAAGTTATTATATTTTGGAAATCTCTGGCCTAAATTAAATAGCCCCAAAACCATTTAATACATTTGAGGCATATGACTAAAAATGGTTGTCTGCCTATCACCAGACTAAGCTCAATTCAAATTGAACATTGGTCTGGAGAGTCTGCTCTGTATTTTCTACAGCACAAGAGGTGTGATAAACAAGCATTATTTGAATGACTGTATGCAATTGGATAGTCCTTCAACCAATCAGACCACAAGAGGCATGATTAACTGGCAATGACCCATCGCTTCTCTATCTGTCACCATGTTAAACCCGCCAATAGTGCGCCAGGTGGATAAGCCAGTCTGTGATTGGTTCCCTCAAAAGTGTAACAGAAGCAGTAGGAATGAATGTACAGAGTTGCCGGACAAAATCAAATCGCCGGCAGATCAGGCTGTGTTTACCCAGTCTATAAAAATAGTTTGTTGCTCTTATCTGAGGATTAGTTATATAGTAAGGTATATATACACATACAATCGCGGCATGGACTACACTAGACCCCTGAGGGAGTGCTGTGGTATCTGGCACCAAGTTGTTAGCAGCAGATCCTTTAAGTCCTGCAAGTTGCAAGTTGGGGCTTCCTGATCAGACTTGTTTGTTCAGCCGATCCCACATTGCTGGATTAGATTGAGATCTGGGGAATTTGGAGGCCAAGTCAACACCTCAAACTCGTTGTGCTCCTCAAATCAGTCCTGAACCCCTGCCCGCTGGAACGCGTGCCTTCGACCGCTTGTTCAGCCCGGTGTGGTAGAAAACGCTGAGCGAGCGGTCCGGGAAGCGGGACAGGCACACGAGCTGGAGGAAGTGCCTGGTGTGTGCCTCCAGCGAGCGGTCTCCCTGCTCCAGGCAGAGAAGCTGGACATCGGGGAGAGACATGGGCAGATGGGTAGTGATGTTACGTCTGACACCGATGCTCCGAAGCTTGCTTCAAACTCGAACGGTCCTTGCAATGAACCACTGCTTCGGAGCTTGTATCATTACGTCACTAGTCACGTGAAAATGCCTTCTGAAGCAAACACACTGCTTCACTCCAGTAGTGAACCACCTCACAGCCCAATCCAGTGTTGACAGGTTTGAAACCTGCCGGCTGTATTTCTTATGTGCTTTCACACATAATACTGACATGCAAATACTACAAAAAAATCTGTAGTGGTTTAAATGGTAAAAGCCAACTATTGGTATTTTAATAGAATCCATTAGAATTTCTGTGATGGTTTGCAACTTTTTAAAGCTGCTCTGATCTTCTGTCCTTGTCTAAAGAAATAATTACACACAAACATCATGCTTAATGTTTTATTATTAAGGTGAACACATGAAATTCATCAGTATCTGTAAAATTCACCTACATAAATGAGTTTTACAGCACTAACACTGTTTCAGCTTTGATCGCCTCGGTAAACACATAATACATAAGCCTACGAAAGCCCACAAAAGTGTGAACATAAGCCTACTTATGGTTGCAGCTTTGCTGCATTACATTTACTTCACCAGGAGATGGTGCTGCAATTTCTATCTGAATGAAGCTTCGAGTAATGAACCATTTTCGACACAATTGTATCAGAAAGCAATAATGCTTCGAAACGCTTCATTTGGCCATCACTACAGATGGGGAAACTCAAAACAAACAGAAAGAAAACGCCTCAAAAAAACTGTTTCGGTCCGTCAATCTGTTACAAACTGTGGTGCAAATGTCAAACTCACGAAGGCGCAGGAGAACTTGGAACAGGACTCTTTAATATCAACACTCAGGAACATACAAAACACCACTTGACATGAACATCGACAGACAAACACTGAGGGGTAACTGAGAATTAAATACACAGGGTAAACGAGGGGATAAACAGGACAGGTGATGGCAATACTAATTAGGAAGACTGGGGAGAAACTGGGCCACGGGGCTGAACTCAAAACACAAACAGACAGGTATACATGTAACACTTATATTGGAATCCGAAGGAAGCTTATGGCATGTTTGAAACATGCTTTATTGCTTGGAAGTTCGATCCGGTTTTGCTCCACGTAGGCCTATGTTTTTTATCACGTCATGTCATTACATGCACGATGTAGGTGGGTGTGGCTACAAAGGCATTGGTCTCTTTTAACAATGCCCTTTTATATGTTGATTTCTTAATTCATTACCCCTTTAATAACCGTGGAAGTGCGTCACCACAGTCTGTGAAGTATTCTTGTTTTTCTCTTCATGGATATTTAAATAAACCAAGCGGCAGTTCACACAAGATTAAAACTGTGTTTTTTACTCACCTTTTGAAAACAGCATGACTTTTTAAATTATTCTGTAGTCCACAGAAAGTAATGTTAGGCAGGATGCACATGCTTCTTATTTCCATACAATGAAAGTGAATGGTCCCCAGGATTGCTAAGCTCCAAAAACGACAACAACAAAAAACATAAAAGTATCATAACAATCCAGACTTTTAGTCTTTTACTCACACTATCATATGACTTTAAAAGACTTGTATGTAGATGTTAATGGTCCTTTTAATCATTTTTTGCATCTTAACATCCCATAGTGGTTGTGAAGTTTCTAGCTGTTTGCTTTTGTGATGTTTGTGTTGGTAGTATTCATTTTGGTTGTAATTCTGTGCAGATTTTTAATATTTCCTGTGCTCTGATCATGCTGGTTTGTGGCTAGAGAGTAATTAGTGACGGTCAGCCATGAAAGCAGAAGGTTTTGCAATACTAAATCATGCCTGAGAGCTTTTCACATCGCATAAGATGTGAAACTGAAATGCAGAAATTAATTTTGCTCTCATAACATCTGTTCCCTTTTATCTTTCATCATCCAGTAAGGGTAAGATGAGAGTTAATGAGGATGTAATCAGACGAGGATAGTTTTCTGCCTTTAAATCTTAAATGTGCTTGCAGCAGTAGACCTTGGCTTGCTTTTATTTAAATATTCATAGAGAAATATTTAGAAAAAAAAAACATTAATAAATACTACTAGTTGTCTCACTTTTTATTCCTGAATATTTCTTTTATTTTTTACTCAAATTCTGCAAAGGCATTATTTCAATTAATTTAATATTCATTGAATAGAATTCCCAAATAGTGTGGTTTATCACTGAATTGGGCTATTGACTCCTGGCTTATGAAGCAACTTAATGCAATTCATGAGCTTTATATGAACAATATAAAAGCTCTTTTATAGTATTTTATGTGCGGCAGCATGTGTGTCTGATCTTATCATTTCCCCATAGTCGCAGTTCAAGTGAAGCACCTTTATTAACTCAAATGAAACTCTGTTTGAACTCTGTGGCTGTAAATCCGAGACCCGGTCTTCCCATTCCCCACGAGTCTCTCATAACTCAATGTGTCCCATCTGCATATATCTCCTCTGATTACTGCTGATGTTAATTGCCTTGCTTATACTGGCCAGTGAGTTCATTAAGTCTTAAATGAGCTGGGTTGAAATACTTCAGACCGTTAAATCCAGCCGTGTATTATGTACAATGCATGTAAATAGTGTTTACATGTTAATGCCATTTCCTGTGAGGCTAGTCAAGATGAGTGTGTGCTATTAGCTGTCATGACCATGTCCAGAGCTGTCATGACATCCTTCTCCTGTAGTTTATGAGGATGTGAGGTACAGTGTGACCACAAGAGGGAGATAACAAGCCGTGCATTGTAGGAGAAAACAAATGCGTTATAAAGCAATGCGACTCTCAGATGGTTTTGCTTCAGGACCCAGACCGTATACCGGATATATATATATATATATATATATATATATATATATATATATATATATATATATATATATATATATATATATATATATATATATAAACCATATATATACACTGCCCGGTCAAAAAAGGTTTGATTTTAAATAGGCAAATGACTTAAGAGTCTATGATTGATTATTATTTCAGTGATTATTATGTTTCCAGCATGTTATACACCAATCTGCATTATGATCAAATATTGTGTTGGTTGTTTGTTCATCCCACAGATGCTCGATTGGATTGAGATCTGGGGAATTTGGAGGCTAAGTGTACACCTCAAATCGTTGTTATGGTAAATGGACTGCGTTTATGTAGCGCTTTTAACAGACCCTATGGCCATCCAAAGCACTTTACATTTTTGCCTCACATTCACCCATTCACCCATTCACACACCGACAGCGATGTCAGCCATGTAAGGCGCCATCTAGCTCATCAGGAGCAGCTGGGGTTAGGTGTCTTGCTCAAGGACACCTCGACACTTGGTCAGGTGCAACCGGGGATCGAACCACCAACCTTTCGGTTTGTAGACAACCTACTTGAACCACTGAGCCACTGCCACCCCCTATCCTATTATGCTCCTCAAATCATTCCTGAACCATTTTTGCTTTATGGCAGGGTGCATTATCCTGCTGAAAGAGGCCACAGCCACCAGGGAATACAATTTCCATGAAAGGGTGTATGCTTTGAGCAGCAATGCTTAGGCAGCATGTCAAAGTAACATCCACATGCATGGCATGACCCAAGGTTTCCCAGCTGAACATTGCCCGAAGCATCACACTGCCTCCGCCTGCTTGCCTTCTTTCCATAGTGCATCCTGGTGCCATGTGTTCCACAGGTAAGCAACACACACACACACCCCCGGCCATCCACGGGATGTAAAAGAAAACGCGATTCATCAGACCAGGCCACCTTCTTCCATTGCTCTGTGGTCCAGTTCTGATTCTCATGGGTCCACTGTTGGTGCTTTTCGGTGGTGGGCAGGAGTCAGCATGGGCACCCTGCTGCTCGTAATCTATTCAGCCCCATACACAACAAACTGTGATACACTTTGTTTTCAGACACCTTTCTATTAGAACCAGCATTAACTTCTTGAGCAATTTAAGCTATAGTAGCTCATCTGTTTGATCAAACCACATGGGCCATCCTTGGCTCCCCACGTGCATCAATGAGCCTTGGGACCCTTGGGACCATGACCCTTTTGCCGGTGTACCACTGTTCCTTCCTTCGGCCACTTTCGATAGATACTTATCACTGCTGACTGGGAACACCCCACAAGAGCTGCAGTTTTGAGATGCTCTGACCCAGTCTATACCCATCACAATTTGGCCCCTGTCAGACTCGCTCAAATCCTTACGATTGCCCATTTTTCCTGCTTCTAACACATCAACTTTGAGGACAAAATGTTAACTTGCTGCCTAATATAGCCCACCCACTAATAGGTGCCATGATGAAGAGATAATCAGTGTTATCACTTCACAGGATGATAATGTCAAGATTCATCTGGCTCAAACTGTGAAAGAATGGTTGGGAGGGAGCATGAAGGATCATTTTCACACATGAACTGGCACCTCTGGCACCTGGATGTCCTGGAGGAGACTTTACAAAACTTGGACTTGCATTGTCAATACAAGATCTTGATCTAAAATTGATGCATCTCTTGATGGAAATAAATCAAGAGGTGCACTGATTTATGGTCAAGATTTTATATTGACTTTGGCTTAGTGAAAGTTCACATGCAGATGTTGCATTTATGAAAAGTATGAATTTGCTGTGTATGCAGCTGATGATGTCAAATTCTGAGCACATGCACAAGTCATAAATATGTGAGTTTGTTATCGTAACTGCTCATACAGGTGAAAATACATTTGATTGGAGTTGATTTGAATATTTAATTATCTAATTAATATTTTGTGTAGAATGTGCACCCCAGCTTGCCCCCACTCCCAAACATATATTTACCCACAGTGCAGCTGCAGTAAATGACTGGTGAAATTTCAGAAAGACCCATGGCTTGTTACAGCAACCCCCCCCCCCCCCCCCCCCCCACACACACACACACACCACCTCTCTCTCTCTCTCTCTCTCTCTCTCTCTCTCTCTCTCTCTCTCTCTCTCTCTCTCTCTCTCTGCGTGTTTACTTTTTATTGTAAGGTTGCTGGTGCAGGATTTGAGTAGGTTGCAGAGCAGGAGGACGGGATAAGGATATTGGAGTGGGGCGAGAGAACTGGCAGCCGATCCTGAGGTCAGATTTCACTGCCCTCTCTCTGCATGTTTTATGGAAAGTGCTATTTCAGCCATCCCTAGCATGCGAGTGCCAGCGCTTGGTCCATTTCTCATGTTACAGCCGGCACTTTGAGTGACAGGCAGGCTTTCTGGCACACAAAGGAGCACAGTGGAAAATCCTAAGCCTGGCCGTGGCGGGATACTTCCACAGCGCAGGTCCTGTTGCGTTGGGAACAAAATACAAGATGCATATCCCATTCAGGTTGCAGGACAGGTGGGAAAAAGGTCTTGTGTTCACTGTGGCCCTGGTGAAAGGGGGAGATACGGAATTGGCAGTGAACATTGTGCCATCTGATCACGTCTCTCTCTCCAAAAATACCATTAATGGCAAGAAAAGATGCTTAACGTGGTATTTTTAAGTTAGTGGACCACGAGGGAATGAGTCATCCTCTTTAATTTGATGTTGAGATTTGCAGATGGCGATTAGACTCATGATCAGCAGTGTATTAAGCATCGCTCGCTGCTCAGAAGTAAACATTTTGACAGATTTTTCTGATGAATTCAGTGGCCTATATTTTTTCATCTCTCTATTTTCTCATTTATTTATATAAAAATTGTAGCAAGAGTCATTTACAATTTACATTTGTACAAGTTTTATTGTGTGGATTTACAAGAGACCCATGTATGGAAGACATTTTCTGCCTTAAAATAGAGTCACAATAATAAAATATTTTGAGATATATTACAATAAACCACAAAATATTTTGCAATTAATAGAGATAATAGCTGCGATTGTATCATTAACTATCTGGCAAAATAAAATCAATTAATTAATTATGACTACAACATAATTGTAACTTTTTAATGATCATAAATAATGTTGACTGAATAGTCACAATTATCCCATAAAGTCACATTTATATTTATATTTATTTACTCTTAGGTGTAAAAAAAAATGATTTTAAACCCATAGCGTCACACAGAATAATATGCAAAAGATCTCAGTTTCCTTTGAGATAGATAAAGAGGCAGTCTCTCTTTTGATTTGTTGTGATTACTGCCATATTGCTACCTCATTTTACCACGGTTATCAGATGAAAGTAAACAATCATCCACTCTTAAAACCTGAGAGAAATTAAATCTAATAACTGGTGGGAGCCAGAAATTTGAGATGTCTGTCTACGTGCATTTCATACCAAGGTTATCTTTTGCTAAGCGCGCTAGATGACAAGTATGTCTGCTTAAGGGTCTCAGTATCCACATTTGTGTAATTCCCCTGTAAGATAGTCTAAGCATGAAGGAATGAAAATTGGCCTCAGATGTGAAATTAAAACACTGTTGTCATCACTTGATTAAGCCCACCTCCTTCAAAAGTATTAGAAATGAATTAATGAACTGTGAACATTAAAACAGCTTGTTTTGTGAACTGTGAGGGTATTCTTTGCATGACTTCAAATTAATATTTATCAGCTGGAATTGGTTTGCGTTATGTTCAAATTAAGTCTTGTCAGACTTAAAACAAATAAGTTAAGACCTTAAAGTTAAAAAACTTAAAGTTAAAGTTTTTTTTTTTTAAATAGCCAGTAGTGTTTCCTTTATAGTACATCTTGAGCTGTTGATCTTGGTAAAGCTGCAGTTTCCTCCTAATCTCTAACTGTTTCTTCTTATAATCTCCTAATCTCTCATATCGCTTTAAAATACAGCATTCTATGCATGGGTCCGACGCGTTTTGTGGCGTGCGTCGATTTGCGCATATGATCCGCTCTGTGCTGTCGTGTCCCTGAACAGGAGCAGACTGTGGCGATTTGTGTGACACTAACGTGAATCCAGACTTCATTTGTCCCAATGGAAAGGATATTTAGACTATCTGAATCGTTCCATGACCTCTATTGTGCACGATATGTGACATTAACCTTGTCTGACTATCACCAGACCAAGCTCAATTAAAATTGAACATTGGAGTCTGCTCTATATTTTCCACAGCACAAGAGGTGTTATCAACTGGCATTATTCAAATAACTCTGTACACAATTGTATGGTCTTTCAACCAATCAGACCACAAGAGGCGTGATTAATGGGCAAGGACCCATCGCTTCTCTATCTGTGATTGTGTTAAACCCACCAATAGCACACCAGGTGGATAAGCCTGTCTGTGTTTGGTTCCAGCAAAAGTGTAACAGAAGCAGTAGAAATTAATGTACAGGTTTCCAGACCGAGTTGCCGGTAGGAGTCAATTTCGGATCATTTTACTGACTCGGATCTTTGAATCTCGTTCAGCAAAATGAACAAATCTTTTTTCAAGTAATTTCGTTCATTAATGGAGAATCTAATTAAAATGTTACGTTACATTTTTTAACATCTTTTGGAATAAAAAAAAAAAATTATTATTAAATTATTAATTAATTGCTTATATTGCCTCACCTCCCAATCCAAATTGTTCTTTCTTTAGTCATTTCACATTTATTCCCATCTCTCGTGACTTCTGGTTCGAGCTGTTAGTTCCGTCATCATGTCTGATCTGAGCCGTGACAGCCTCATATGTAATACATGCGTCCGGAAACAGAAAAGATTAGTTCATCTCTCGAGTTTCTGGTTTGAGTCATTTGTTCATCAAAACCCAGCCCCATATAGTCAAGGCTATGTAGTAACCGGAAACAGAAAAGATTAGTTCATTTCTCGAGTCTTCTCGTTCGTTCAAGTCCCCATAGGCTGAATGCAGAAACCAAAATTATATCTTCATCTCTCGAGTCTTCGGTTCTGACTCTGAGTCTCGTTCTTTTGTCACATGACCGCTTCCCGGTTCTGTGTCTCGCAACATATACAACATTACAGTCGTGTTATTGACTGCATGTTGTAATATATTTATTATTATAAAATCATCAGAAGATATGGGCATTAAACATTTGTTATGCCTATCCATTCTGACCAACCCAATGTGTCCCGGATTATTAAGAAAATCAATTATTATACTAGCTAAAAAAAACTGAACTAAACAAACTATGCACTCGTTTGTGAGGAAGGTTGTGAATGAACTAATTTCTGTATCCAACACGGCTGTCACGTGACAAAAGACAGAGACTCGGACCCGAAGCCTCAAGATAACTAATCATTTCTGTTTCCGGTGACTGCATAGCTTTGTCTATGATGCTGGGACTTGATGAATGAATGACCCAAACCCAAAGACTCGAGAGATGAACTAATCTTTTCTGTTTTTTCGGTAGAGACTGCATAGCCTTGCCTATGGGGCTGGGACTTGATGAATGAATGACTCAAGCCCGAAGACTAGAGAGACGAACTAATCAATTCTATTTCCTGTATAGAACATATGGGATGTTGCGCATGTGCGATCAACATAACATGAATGAATCGCTCTCTGAGGAAACCCGTTGTTCTCGAGTCATATTAAAGATTCGTTCAAAATGAACAAACCGTTCATGAGCAACACATCAATAGTTTTCTGGGCAAAATCGCTACTAGATCAGGCTGGGTTTACCTAGTCTACCATAAACCATGTAGAAAATAGTAAATGTGTGACCAATTTTAGCTGTAGATTCTAGAGAGCATTTGATTGGACAGAAAATCTGATGAGAAGAGGAAATGCAGCATGATGTCATCGAAATAATTGATCCATATTTATCCCATCTGTTCTCGAGCCAGCTTGTGTACCTTGAGTTCTCTCTATATATTTTGCCCCTCTCAAAGATAAACAATAGCTACAAAATCCGCCTCAGGTCCCATGCTTGTACCGTTGAAGCTAGATGCCTGTCAAGACTATCTTCTGCTCCCTTTTGGAAGCTCTTGAAGCAGCAGAAACAAAACTTTAGATTATTCATGGTCTCAAAGTCATTGATCCATATAGCTGAAGTTAGAGACTGTAAGTTTTTAATGCTTATATCTTCTAAATGCAAATTTTGTTATTGTTTTGGCGCACAGCTTTTAGATAACAGTAAGGCTAACATATTCATACTAAAGGCCAAAATGGGGACTTTAATGACTGATTATTCAAATTAGTTCATGTTCAAATTAATTAATGGTGCACATTGAGTTTTATCAGTAGTGTTTTATTAGAATTAATTTATTACTTATAACATGTTCAGCTCTGGTCCAGGATGGACTGCAATAATTTATTTTGGCTTCATAGTTTAGAGTGTGTCCTTGGTGAGACTTTCAAGGATTACATCCAGCCCACGGTTCATCAATAACTTCCTGATGTCTGCCGTGTACTTGATTTTCTCATTCACTTATTGATTTCAGGAAGCACAGGCTTGTATGTTTGCTTACTGAACCGCAGGGATTCGAACAATGTTTGTGCTACTGTTTTTCTGTATCATGCAAAAAATTGTAAACCAAACAATTGACGCCGCAGAGCTTGTTTGTAGAATGCTACAAAAGGGATGGAGGAGCCACGAAGCGAGGTTGTTTCTTTGCTTTTAACTTGGGAATGGTTCACATCAAGACTTCAAGATGGATTGTTAACTGACAGCTTTGAGTAGCGAACACTCTTCCCAGGATCCTCAGCTCTGCTCTTATTTATTCATGAGCCTCTGAGGAACTTGGCATAGAAGTCTGTCATAGGTGCCCTGCATCACTCGGGTTGATAACTTATTTAACGTGTTTGTGCTCAAAATGCTGGAAGAACAAGTGAAGTGCTGTTCACTGTCTAAGGAGAGTGATGCCACAGGGAAGGTGAAGAAGAAAGAGAAGAAGTGCTCTCCGTTGTTTTAGAGATGAAGCTAAACCTCTTTTTGAGGGACTTGATGGGGTCTGCGCAAATGTATCCTCAGAAAACATGATTACGCCCTGCCTGCCTGTGCTGGGATTAAACTGCCCATTACCCAGCTGGCTATACTGGACCTGTGGTTTCATAAGCCCTTTCAACCTCCTGTTTGTTCTCGAGCCAGCTTGTGTACCTTGAGTTCTCTCTATATATTTTGCCCCTCTCAAAGATAAACAATAGCTACAAAATCTGCCTCAGGTCCCATGCTTGTACCGTTGAAGCTGGATGCCTGTCAAGACTATCTTCTGCTCCCTTTTGGAAGCTCTTGAAGCAGCAGAAACACAACTTTTGATTATGCATGCATGGTCTCATTTGCAATGGTAAAAGAACTTCAATATTCTACAGTTATGAATGTTACATCTATCTATCTGTCTGTCCCTAAAATTAATTTAGTTGACTTTCCATTCATTGTAATTCTTCTTCCTGCATTCATATTTAAGTTGTTTTTCTGGATATTGTTCGCTCGCTATCGCTCAATTCATATTCAAGAATTGAATTGCAATTGAGAAAGCATTCTTAATTATATACTAAATGGTTGCACAACCTTGCTAGCAAGGCTCAAACAGTTAGCAGCTTGCTAGTTAAGAAGTTAAAGGGGGGGGGGGGTGAAACACTCAGTTTCAGTCAATCTCATGTCAATCTTGAGTACCTATAGAGTATTATTGTATCCTTCATATCTCCGAAAAGTCTTTAGTTTTATTATATTTATAAAAGAAATATGGGCTGTACCGAGTCTTTCCGGAAAAAAACGAGTGCCTGGAGGCGTATTGTGTGGGCGGAGCTTAAGAATGACGATTGCGAACAAAGCGGTGATGTCCTCAAGTGTGGAGAAACTCATGGCTATCGAGCTCAGCTAATACAGATAATGATCCAGAATCATTCGGAGGCTGAAATAAATTGAACAGGAGAAACAGCAACACAGGACGTCCGTCTCTGTGGTATGTACTGTATTTAGTGGCCTGTCAACATTTGTGTGTCTTTACTCACAGTTTATGAGGACATGATTCGGTTTATGGACTATTGAATGCGACTAAACCTTAGCAGTAGCAAGCAAAACGGTTTTGCACGTCAGACTAGTGTAACGTTATAACTTACATAGAACAACAATAGAGTCCGTTAGCGCATTTGAATGACGAAGCACGCGATCGTGTCGTTTACTGATGTTTACTCACGCGACGAGCCAACAGCACAGACATTTGAAGCAGTTTTACTCACCGGCTGCTTCCAAAGCAGGACCGAACCTTTATCGCTGGGACCGCTCCGTCAAAAACACACTTCTTTGGTATGAGTTGGTAAAGTCCTGACAGCAGTGAACAGTGGAGATCCACTTTTGCGACGCGACTGAAAGCGATGTTGTGAAGCTTCCAGTCATTTCTGCGTTCAAATCGGGTCAAATGCAGCGCTGCCTTCCCGGAATGCTGTGCTGAAGCGTTGAAGTCGCCCATAGGAAAAAAGTGGAGCGCGGCGCCTGGATCGACTGGATCTGCACCTGAGAGTGTTTATGGGCGTGCATTTCCTCTCTCTCTCTAGTCACGCGCGCGCGCACCCTACCGGGAGAAGAGCCCGTACGGCCCATACAAGGACCTTCCGATCTATTAACGTCAACCCGAGCCATACTCGAAAAAAACTCTCCGAAACTTGTGAGAAACCGGAAGGAGTATTTTTGACACAGAAATACTCCATCAAACGTCCAACATTAGTTTTTGAAACTTTGTCTATGTTTAGGATGGGAATCCAAGTCTTTAACAGTGTAAAAAGCTCAGTATGCATGAAACAGCATTTCACCCCCCCCCCCCCCCCTTTAAGCTAGTAAAATATTGAATTGTCCTGCAAAATGACTATGTGTGGACCTGTGTAAAGTACACGAGAAATTGTGTCCAGTATTGATTTGATCGTGTCTCGTATTTTACAAAAGTCCACACATAGTTCAATATATGCATAAGGATTTTGCAGTGCGGAGAATACTAATAACAAATATAAAAGAAACCAATTTCACAAGTAGTACAGAAGCTCATTTGTGTGAGATTGCGTTTTAGCGGCTTTGTTACCATAGCGACAGAGTCTTGAGAACATGCTCTGTAAACTTGTGGGTAAGAGCGTAGTTCATTGTAGCCAATCAGAGACTTTTGTTGAGCATGTGAACATGCTGGACAATGCTAAAGGAAAATACTGGCATTGTCACATGTTTAAAATTCCAGCACCGACAAGTTACCAAGTTACACTACCCTTGTTGTCCTAAATCTTTATGACTTGAAAGACAAAAATATATTTGGAAAGTCAGTGGGGTCTAAACAATATTGGACCCCAATGGCTTTTATTGTATGGACCACTGTTGTGTATCACTTAATGCCTCCAAGTATGCTGGAGTATTAAGCTAAAGACATGAAACTCAGCTGAAATCCACACTTCATCTGAGCAAAATGTGAGGGCTGCAAGTAAGTGGTTTAGAAAAGAAGACCTAGAGACCAGTAGATATTTGGCCCTCTGACAAGCTCTGCAGCAGGCAGAAGTCACTCTCCCGATGTAAAGTGTTAATTAAAAGGTTGGAAGACGGCCAAGCAGTCGTAAATTTGTAGTTGTAGGCAGCAGTCTTTACAAGAAATGCTTCTCCGAGCTTTTCATGCATGCCTAACGGTTTTGTGCACTTTCCTTCTTGGTAGGCTAATATTCTTGCACCACATGAAGTTCCTGTGATTGTTGCAGCTAAACATCACTGTCTGAATTAGGCAGCCGAGTTGATTCTAATGGGGGTTTTCAGGTGGTGATTTACAGCTGTTTTGTTCTGATGCAGTTTAGTAGAGCTTAAGAATAAGTGACCTTAAATGTGGACACAGTGATACTTGTTAGCTTTTGTGTCATGCCGATCAAAGGAGGCCTGTTGCATGCTTGCGTAAATAGGGTTTATTTTCACGCATGCATTCCTGGCATAGCATGCTATTCATATTGTGTGGTGTGGACGGACACATCAAGAGGCCGAGACTCAGTTTGGACATCCTCCATTGGCAGCTTCTGAGTTTACCGCCCATGCAACCACACAGACGCACACATTTATAAACCCTGCCATATGCTGTCTAAAGAAGCTGCATAAAACCACAACACCAACCCCCCTACAGAAAGCCACCACACCACCCTAGACAACTTGTGCACCCTGGACAGATTTACATTCCATTGGCCCCTACGGTACATTTGCCTCTGTTACTTTTTGTCAGGCTGGAATCCAGCTGGGGATTTGACCAAAAGGGAGGGGGGGCTTTTAAAAAACAGCCAGGTGCGACCCTTAAATTCAGGACTCGGTGAGTGGGTTAGAAGCAGTGGGAGGAGGTAGAAGCTGACAGGAATCTATACTGGACATACTTGCACTTTGTGTTATTCTTTGTCCTATATACTTTTGTACTTGTTCTGACTCTATTGACCATCCCAAGATGTACAGCTACTGTAAGCCGGGTCACTTCACCTGGACGGCGACGTTGAGAGAGTGTGGAAGCCTCACTAATGGGGGTAAGCAAGAAGATGAATCTCTGCAATGCTCTGAATGCACACCAAGTCCTGCACTTGGCAAGAGCATGCCGTGTGTAAAGAAAGCTCACACCGGAGCTTGCACATGCAAATGTCTTGTTTAACTTGCACACAGTGGTTTTTTGCTGCTTTCTATGCTTTTGACCAGGTTGCATGAGCTTGCTGCACCTTTTGTTTTTAAGTCTTGGCAGAGCGACCGATGAAAAAAAGTATTTGTTGCAAAGGATCACAGGGTACAAAATGTCCGTCAACCTTGAAATGCATGCTTGATTATCGAGAAACTCAGCCCGATTGACATAGGCGTACTGTTGTTTATGTGCAAACATTTGCATGTGCGCTTAGGCACTACCTTTTGATTGGTAAGCCAGCGGGATGGGCGGAGCTCTTGTCTTTGCCGTCTTGATCTTGGCACTTCTCATGGATTCTGGGCAACCTCATGGAATGTCTCAAGCCCCACCTGCTCTTTTCTTTTAACCAAGCTTAAGACGAGAGATAGAGTTATTTCCATCAACATTATTTTTATCTTGCAGCCTCAGCAGTGAACTCAGCAGTTTTCAATATTTGTCCTCCTTGCCCCCGCCGTCTTGTTTTTCACGATCCATGCGTTTGCCTCTCAAATGTCGGGATAGTTATCCTGTGGTATTATGTAACTAAACAAGGACCAGTGCTGAGTGACAGTCACTACCCACAATGCATTTTTGCCAGGAGAATGCCATTGATAGAGAATGAAAGCATTAAAGCTCTTCTGGCTTTAGGGAGTCCATTTCCCACAGGTGTAGGTTATAATTTATAGACTCTGTCTGTCTGGATTAGAGAGGGATTCAGTGGTATTGTCTGTGATGAAGTCACCTTGCCACTTATGGGGATGTGATATCTGCAACCTTTGACGCTGTTTTTTTAGTTATAGAACTGAATGTCCACACGCGTTTGTATGCGTGTGGCACTCTAGGTGTTGTTTACACTTTTCAACAATATTGGAAAAAAAAGACATGACCCCTTCTGTGTAATTTTAGCCGTTGCGGTATCCACTGAAGCATTTAAATATTTGTTCATTCTGCCGTGCCATTAGAGGCTTTAGGGAGATTAAGCCAAAAACCCAACGGGGAGTGCTGATGTGTCAGTAACTCTGAACACTGCTAGGGGACTTCAGGGTCAAACTGTTTTGTATTAATAGTAGGCCTACAGTATTCACAGATTGATGTTATTTGTGCAGAATGTTTTCTGATAGTAGTCAGCTAGACCCGAGATGATGGTGGGCCGACTTTTGCCCCTGAAGACATTTCTCTATTGTACAAAAAAAATGTGATAATCATCTCTAATTGAGTTTACCTGCTGGAATGGGATGTTTGTTTTTGATGTTGCAGATTATCGTTTGGCTATTTTTCAAACCTGATTAACCCACCGACTCGGCCTGAGCAAATGTGAGCTGCTGGTTGTCGCTGTTTTTTTCTTTCTCAAAGCAGGTTTCTAGTTTCCCACTGAAGTTCAAGGATAAGTCATGCCATTTCTACTTGCCATTCATGGTGCTTGTTTTAATCAGCAGCTGTCGCTCTGATGGAGACGGCTTGGATTTGTTGGCTCCCAAAGGCAAAGGGGAGTCTATTTAACATTGCTATATTATCATTTAGAAGACCTCACAAAAACCCTCACTCAAAAAAATAAACTGTTGAAAGAACTTAATTAAATCCAGGAATTTGGAAGGAATTTGGGAATCAAGGAATATTTATTCTATAAAAACTATTAGTCATCAACACTTGTTTAGTGTGTTGCAACAACACTTGCAACACACTAAAGCGTTTCTCAACACTGGTTAATTTCAAAATGTACACTCCTGATCCATCCCTATGCAAAGCATGCTGGGAACTAGAAATACACTGCCCAGTTCAGTCAGTGCAACATACATGGTTCATGCAGTCCCAACACAAATGTTTTAGGTTAACTTAACATTTTAAATTTTTTATTTTATTTATTCAAATTCAAAAAATTGAGTAAAATAGCAATTAAGTAAAAAACTAAAAATGTGTGTTGTTTCAGGCTATTTTATTTAAATAAACTGAGCAAACAGCTAGATTTTATTTTATTTTTTTGTGGGCTGATTAGAACAAGAGCAACACCATTGTAGTAGCCCTGTTCCAATTTTAAATATAATCTGAATGCTAATAACAAATTGTGGAGTAATTTGATTAGCATGCAAGTTAGACCCAAAGCCTAGCAAGCAAGTTAACTAGACCCGATATAGTTTGCCTATTAGTTACCCGGTTCTAGCCAAAATAAGATGAATTTGGGTACATGTCATTTTTGCCAAAATAACTTGCGAGATGTATGATGTTTCATCGTGTAAGCAAAGTCTGCAGTGATTACAAGGGGTTTAGTTTCATTTCTTTGACATGTTCATGTTCTAGATGACTAGTCTATTCTTGGGCTATGGTTAGACATCTAATTCATTTTCACTGACAGCCCAAATTTTGCCTTGTTTTAGCTTAAACTGTCTTTGGGCAGCAAGTAGAAATTTTTTGAAATGCAAAATTGCTTGCTGGGAGATGGCATACATCTTGTATGGTTTACTCATAGAGGAAGAAGCCAAAGGGAACTGTTGGCAGTTCTGACCAAGCATCTGACCCCATCACGGACATTTATCATTGTAGCATGAGCTGGGAGTGTTACCTTTCAGCTAATAATTCTTCTAATGATTAGCCAAATTACTTTGGCCACCTTTGTATTTTTGGTAGAAGGATAGGAAGTCAAAGAGAAAGAACTTTAAGTGACTCTTAGTTACCAGCGCGTTGGCATCCAAGTCATCTGTCTGTATTTCCCACAGTGTTACGCAGGAATCTTTACAAAGGAATGGGTGAAGCTTTTATAGAATGAGCATGTCAGTGGTATGGCACAAGCTATGTTGTGCACAGAGGACTTTTTAAAGTTTCTAAAAATTACTTGGCAGAGCATAGCATAGGATTATGATTATGGTCACTAATGACACTGGCTAGATAAGTGGTTCTCAAACCTGATGGTGCATTACTGATACAGTGAATGATTCTAGAAGTAAAAAAAAAACAAAAAAAACAACAACATATTTACTATGTGTGGGACACCTGCCTTTATTCATATGCATTCATTTTTGATCATTAGAAGCATTACTGTATATCTTGATGTAGTTAGTGATGTAGTGGGATGTTAGATGGTCTTTGACTAATTTACTAAATCTCTTGATAATTTTTGAATGAAACATTGATTTGACAACTGCTCTATTTCAGTCTTTGATTTAATGCTCTGAGGTAAAATCCAAGCTATCCAAGTAATCCAAGTATGAAAGTCGTGTTTTAGATTTATTTATTCTGACGCATGTTATATCAGATGTTACAGTTGCTAAGCAATGAAACGTTGCCCAGGGAACAGTCAATTTGGTAAAATGAGACACTGGAAAATCTGTTTCCTTCTCATTTAGTAATTGCTGGATTTGATCTATAAGAAATGCTGTTGTGCTTTGAACTGAGGAAGAAATGAAAAGCTTTTTAAAATAGATCATTTGTCTAGAGTTAAACTTAGAGTTAACCTTAAAGACCTCATAATTTCCAAATGTATAGTGTTTTGTCTCAATGTATGTTCGCTTTGAGGTCGCTAATGCCTTCCTAAAAGCTTTAGCAAGTAATTTTCTAGAAAAACAACTATTAAAGATTTATCATGTGTCTAAGGGTGCGTTTACATGACAACAATGTACTAAAAATTGTGTTCTGCATGTACAGATGACATCACCGAAAACAACTAAAAACGCTGTTTTATGCATGCCATGGCCTGTAGTTGGCGATGTTACTTAGTAATGAAACTATGCGGCTATCGTCTGAACACGATTGTTTTCAAAAACTTGCACTTTGAAACCCATTTTCAAAAGTTTGCATTTTAAGGCCCCAGAAATTCCATTGTCGTTTAAATTAATAGCCCCAAACGCATAAAAAGCTAATCAAAGTTAATTTAAGTTGAAAACAGTGTCGTGTCAATACCCCTAAATAAAGCCTGACAAGCCAGACCCACATCAAGATGTTTGGTCTGGAACTCCCCATTGGCAGGGATCAGTCCGGTTGTCTTTCAAACTCTGTCAACCAACCAGAGCAACGGAGGTGAAGCAGAGCTATTTGACAGATTAAACTTTCGCAGTATCCGGTCGGCAAAACTCCGAACACATCTTCCCTTCTTAAGAATGACTTCAGTGCCGTTCTTTGTTCTTTTCTCAGAGAAAAGCTTAACTCCAAGTCTTCCAGAGTCTCGGTCAAAGGTGTTTCGAGAGACCCCTGTCCGCCAGTTCCTGTTTACTAGTAGCACTTAAGTCGCAAGCGCAACTCAGCCGTCATTATGTTAAGCCCCGCCCACCGACTCTATGCACAATGTGATTGGCCCGACCAGAGTTTGGCGTGTACAGCTCAGAAGTGTATTGAGAGTTGCTAGACGACACTCGCGGCAGATTAGATTTGCTGCCGCTAGGGTGCGTCTAGATTTCTAGGCTTGCCTAAATACATTTTCTCAGTAAAATGCTCCCTACAATGAAAATGTCCCATCTTCCTTATAGCAAATAGTAATGCTTCTGACCAGGGGGCAGGACTTAGCTACCTAGCCCTTGCTTGTCTAGCCGGTTAGCTTTAGCCCCTGGTAGAATGAAACCACCCTATTTTTTCTCTCCTTTAGTGGCAATTCAAAAGTAGCTTTGCACTCTGATTAAGCATTTTTTGCAAGCAGCATATAAATTGGTGGATTTTGTTATGTCCTACTTTGCTTTTTCTATGCAGGCACATAAACTAAAGGCAACTGACTGTTAAAAAAAGAAAGAAAAGGACAATATGTATAATTTGTTCTGCCCCAGCCTCATGTTTGAATAGGAAATACGTAAGAAAAGGATAGATCATTTCATTTATTCTTCAACTAGCTTTTACCTCTTACTCCCCTTTAAATGAAAGCAAATACTGTAAATATAGGTGATGTGACCTTATTTTCCTCTGAATCACAGTCTTAATGTCACTTAATAGCAGTCTGGCATAATTATGTCTTCATAATGCAGCTGCTATTTAGTAGGAGGAGATGAGTGTAATTTTGATGTGAAGGGCCAGCTCCTATATGCCCTATTAGCTGTTAATGTGTAGAGTTTAAAATGCTATATAATTATAGTTTTCACTAAATATCTGACTTGTTCACTATTAGACACATACCTTGTAATCAACCCTTAGACACTGTGACTGATGATTTTCCTCTGCTTTTTTTCTTCTAAATATAAGACTTAATAGAAATAGAATAGCCTTTTATCTGGATGATTATGATCCTGGTTTGGAAGAAACCTGAGCAAGGCTTGGAACAGTCAAATTCAATCCGGGTATGCAGTATAGGCATCTTTTATTAGTAAAGTGAGGGTTAAATGGTCTGCAATAAAGTTATATCTGGTAGAAGCAGCTGGCCTTTTAAGCAGGTGCGTTTCTGAGCCTTTGACCAAAGGTACGCCACCATCCAGGGTCAAAGGTGAAGCATGGCTGCCTGCTTGAATGTTCATGACCTGCTGATTATAAAAGGCATGGAACACAAACATTTATGTTTTCTTGTGCAAATACATACGGCAATATACTGACATACGAGTAACAATTTACAAATGTACAAAAATGGCATTAGAGCATATGTTATCTTGTCAATGTAATGCATTCATTTAGTGCAGTTTAATTAGAAAATACTTTAAAATAATTCAAATTATTTTCATATATTAATTTTAATTATTATATTGTAAAAACATATTGTTGATAAAGTAAGTAACTTTGTTGCCTTAATTTTAAGTTTATTGAAACTTTTGTTATCTGAACAACATAACTTTTTAATTTTGTCAAAACATGAGAAAAATATTTTATTTATTTATTTGTTTATTTATTTGTTGTTTGTTTGTTTGACATGCCATTCAGCAAATAATTGTATTTATGATATGAAGTTTGAGTATATGGAATGAAACTGAATATATGAACATATATTCAGAAACCCATTCCAAATATTCAGAATTTAACTTCAGACTTTCATTCCATATATTCAAGTTTCATTCCATATATTCAGACTATTTTGAGCATATATTCAAGTTTCAATCCATATATACTGAGTTTTATTTCATACAATCAAATTTCATTCCATACATTCGAATTCAGAGTCACATACCATACAATCAAGCTTCTTTCCATATATTCAGTCTTTAATGCCGACACTCAAACTTTATATTATACAATAATTTCCTGAATGGTATGCCATATTTTTTTCATGTAACATTTATTTTTTATTTTTTACAGTGTGGGAAAAATTTTACTACCCTAATTCAGGTAAACATAGCCTGACAAGCCAGACCCACATCAAGATGATTGGTCTGGAACTTCACCATAGACTGCTCAATCCGAGGGGCGGGATAAACGGTTGTCTTTCAAACTCCCTCTGCACGCGATAGGATAACGCTACACCAACCAGAGCAACGACGGTGAAGGGGAGCTCGCTGACTGATTAAATATTCGCCGTATCCAGTCGGCTAAACTCTGAACACATCTTCCCTTTTTAAGAATGACTTCCGTGCCGCTCTGTTCTTTTCTCAGAGAAAAGCTTAACTCCAAGTCTTCCGGAGGCGCGGGCAGAGCTGATTCGAAAGACCGCCGGCGTTCGCCAGTTTCTGTGTTACTAGAAGCACGCAAACGCAACTCGGCCGTCGTCATTATGGCCCCGCCCACCGACTCTATACACGATGTGATTGGGCCGTCCAGATTCTGAGGAATACAGCCCAGATAGGAATTGAGAGTTGCTACCACACTTGCGGGCAAATTAAATTTGCTGCCGCTAGGGTGGGTCTAGATTTCTAGGCTAAGGTAAACAGGGTACATTCTTAGAACTTCTGGCACAGTTCTTTTAAACATATGAAGAAACATATAAAACATATGAAATCTCCCAATAACGTTAATCAAAGTCATCTGTTCTTTAATAATCTTCTCCAAATGTTAGCACACAAATGGTATTTATTGTCTTTCCACTTTTTTCCCTCCTGAAATGTTTTAGTCAGTTTTTTCTATGTTACTACTTGTTTCAGAACTTTTAGAAAACATTAAAAAGTAACATTCCCATAATGTTGGCAAAATGGAATGTTCCCTTAAAATTCGATTTAAAAAACGATGTTTTAAAAATGTTGTTAGCTGGGTAGACATTTTTTTATTATTATTATTATTTTTAAGTGTCAGATTTATAATTTTGGCTCTTTGTCAGATATCAAAGTTAACATGAAAACTATCCGTTAACATAACTTTAATATTAATTCAGAAATAATGCATCTAATAAACAAATAAATCTATATTGCATGTATGATTTACATAACTGTGGATTTATTGCTTGTATTATCAATACAGAAGTGTAGAGCAATTTTGACACGCATACGAGCCCATAACACCCCACCTCCTCCCTCTCTCAGTGGCTCATTTGGCTCGCAGCAGAGGTTTATCTCTTTTCCATCTGTCTGCCACAGCTCGGTGACTCCTAATTTATCATTCTGGTCAGAAGTGAATGGCTGGGTTTCTTCCTTGGATCTCAGTGCTGAGAATGGAATATCAACCTTTTATGTTGTGATTTGTAGAGTAGTAACCAAGTCTATTGCCAAACTATTTTAAGAAACCGTATGCAGTTACTGACATGCAATATAGGCTACTACCTTTGATCGGGTGTAGTGCTGGAATTTCACTGAGTTGATTAATGTTATCGTTGAGAAAGCTGATTTTCCATAAATCCTCCGTTGATGATTGATGATCGACATGCTTAGGGGGGAGTTGCTTTGTGTATGAGCGTGCATGTGCTTGGGTTGTGTATGCATTTGTCAATATAAATATGCCAATGTAGCTTGATGAACCTGTGTCCTTTAACTTGACTCGACGCCGGAGTTTGGCCGCAGTCACTGGCACTTGCTGTACTCCCAGCGGCTCAGTACAAGTTACACGGAGTGGTCGTGAACTTCACCGTGCCCTTTTCATCACAGTAGGAGTTGAACTGATAATCCCAACCTATCATTTCAGGTTTGTCTGCATGACAGAGGTGTCAACCAGAGCTTCCCCAAGCACTTACTGAGAGAAATTTCCATCTGTATTGTTCATGTATTTGCATCAACATCAGCTTGACTGCCCATAGATGGCTTTAGATAAGAAGTTTGATAACCTTCTCTAGCAGATTTGTAGTTTTTATATTTGTTGATGTGTGTTCAATCGAACTCTACAGTTTTTTAGTGCAGATTCACTGTTTGGTTAATATACAGATACACTATATGACTAATACAATGGTTCGCTTTTTTGTGTAGTGAAAGCCTGTATCCGCCTCAGAATAAAACTAAATGAATTCAGCCAAATGTGACAAAAATAAAAAATGTTTGATCATTTAAGATCTCTAAGTCAGGGCTATAGGCAAGTTCAGTCCTAGAAATTTGACGTCCTCCAGAGTTTAGCTCCAACCCTACTAAGCCACCACAGTATAAAACGTGTGACTCCCAGCATGCATTGCAGCATTAAGTATGTCACCATTGTTGAGATTCATATGCTGATTCTTGATATCTGTGTGCATCTAAACTTCCCCCCTTTAGAATGTATTTAAAAATCTATATTTAAAACATCTGATCTGTGGCAAGCAAGTATCGTTGGTGAATATTATTTATTATAATTTTTATTCAGTGATGATTAGTCAAACATTATTCTTCCTGATGCAGTTGGTTTTCCTTCTGTTGTTTTGAGCAATTATGTGTTCTGTTTATGCTGTAACAAAACCACAAACTTACTTAAAATTCCAAGTCAAACTGCCCAACTATTAATGAAATCATTATGATCACCATAATGGTGACCAAATTTTTTCAATAAAACATCAGCATCTAAACCTGTTAATTCCCAATAAGAGCTTCTATAGATGTCTTTCAGGGTTTGAACCAAACTTTGCAGGACAGCGAATCACTGGGACCGAACTGAGGAAAACTGGTATAATTGTACCCTAAGGACCAATTGTGTACCATTAAAGGTACATTTATGTTTTTTTCCCCCAGGAACAAAATTGTACCTCCACTGTACCTTTTTTTTCTGAGAGCGTGATAAATAACAGACAGCAGACAAACGGCTATTCACCTGTCACTCAAAGTGGCCACACCCTTTAACTTTGCAGAACTTTATATAATGTAAACGAATGAGTTCTAAAAAATTCACCCCCCTCACAGTTGTCATGAAGGGCAAAATTAGCCAAAATAGACCAAAATCACAATTTGTACCAAGGTGTAAACATGTTTTGTTTTCTGTTGTAAAGTTGGGAATTTTAACATGGAGCTCAATGAGATTCTGCTCCCTTCTGGTGGCCAGTCGAGGAATTGCAGTTTAAGTCACTTCCGTATTGGCTTCAACAGAAACTGGGGAAGGGTGCCGCATACCTAAAACATAAACTACATGAACTACTAGATGGAGGGAAACGAGGTACAACACATGACTATGGGATATCGCGCTCTTGCACCATTTGCTGACGACACCTTTATTCACCCCAGAAAGTTCAATGACCCATGGCGGGTTGGGCGGGGTTATGTTCCCACAGCATATAAATTCAGTTGCATGTGTCATTCCCTTTGTTCAGTCCAGCTCTTTACTGTTGTACCTTGTTTCCCTCCTTCTGGTAACTCAAAGTTCCCATTCAGCTGGTTCACTCTGCACTACACATGACTATGGGACATATATTCACGCCCCACAAAGTCGCTGAAGTAAACGTAAGAGCACTGCCACATACCCCTTTTCCTTTTTCAAGGGAGTGACAACTCCAGGTTTTAAAAACTCTGATTGAGCTGAGCTACCGTCACCAGTGACATCTAGTCGGTAAAATGGACAAATGTGCATGATAATGCTCAACTGGCAGCTACACGAAAATCTTAAACCATGCCCATGACATTTCCATGCCTCTTGTAGAGTGTGCATGCACCCCTGCAGACAGACTCAACCCAATCCACAATCCGCTTTCTACAATCCAATTCGAAAGACATCACATAGATATCGGCTTCCAACTGGCCAAGTTGGAAAAGATGACAAAAAGCTGGTCAGTTGAGCGCACAGCCTGCATCTGCACAACCTTCCTCTAAATCAGAGGAATGCAAAAGTGATGCACCGGCAGCGCATGAGTCGCTGATGCAAGAACCATCAAAAGGGCAGCATCCTTAGATTCAAGGATTCTAAAGGCTCAAACGGAGGTTCACACACAGCCTCCAGACCTATGCAGAGCTCCTTAAAGCCCAATTTTAGTGTGCAGACTGCGTGTACACAGCACGTGCCATCGACTTGAGCACTTGGAATATCGATATACACAGTATTTCAAAATATCTGTCTTGGCAAGTATTCACATTATCTGTTATGTCTTAAAGAGTTTGTTCACCCAAAAATGTAATTTATGCCATTAATGACTTACCCTAATGTCGTTCCACAACTGTAAGACTTTGGAACACACTTTAAGATATTTTATATTTAGTCTGAGAGCTTTTCTGTTCCTTCAATGAATGCACACTATACTGTCCATGTCCAGAAAGGGAATAAAAACATCATCAAAGTAGTCCATATGTGACATCAGTTAGTTAATTAGAATCTCTTGAAGCATCAAAAATACATTTTGGTCCAAAAATAACAAAAACTACGACTTTATTCAGCATTGTCTTCTCTTCCAGGTTTGTTTTAAATCCTCAAATAAAGATTTGAACGGTTATGAATCAGCGTATTGATTCATGATTCGGATCGCGTGTCAAACTGCCAAACTGCTGAAATCACATGATATTGGGGATCAGAATCATGACTCAATATGCTGATTCATAACCGTTCAAATCATTATTTGAGGATTGAAAACAAACCACAAGTTAGTTTTCCTTGCCATTGCTCTATAGATTGGCCAGTCTTACAAAGATTTTAAGTGTGTAACCATTGTATATCGACATGAAATATCAATTCAAAATCACCTACATGCATATTTATACTCATGAATGCTTCTTCTCGCTATCATGGCGCTGATGTCCAAGGGAATGTCTGCCAGTTCCACCATGCAGTTGAAACATATAATTTGTATGAATTAAAATTACTTTTAACATTTAAAATTATAGTTAAAGGAACTGTATATAAGAAATATATTTCAATTAATCATACAATGGCCCTCTATATGTCACTAGACATTAAGAAATCATGTTTATTTCAAATACTTATATAAATGACAAAAGTAGTACGGCCAGGAGATATTCATTTAAATAAATTTAAATCTGAGCTGAAAACATACTTCCATAATTTATGGTACATTTCATGTACAGAACAAATTTTGTCCTAGGCCCCTTTGAATTTTACTAATGGTCATGGGTATATTAATGACATGATGAAAAAGGCTAAGATGTGAACAACAACATTAGCGTTGGTGGATGAGTGGGAGGAGATTGGCAAAGGAAGGGGTGTTTTTTTCCTTGTCTTAATCCTCTTACTATTTAGCCTAGTCAAACATGAAGGTCAGAAATGTTTTTAAATAGAGCTCCGTACTCGAGGGAAATGTCGAGTAATGCTACGGGGGCAAGATGTGAGTAGAAAACATCTTGCACCTTCATCTAATTAGTTCAGTCTTTTGCTCTGGATGCGTCAGAGCTGATGGCAAACTGTCCAGCTATCTGAGGAATGCTGCACTCGGATGTTAGTTTTTTATGCTGTCTACAACTTCAGTTTTTTTCTTTTTTGATGTATGATAGACATTTTCTTGTAAATGTTTCATGCTGTTTTTGTTTTTTTTGCTAACATCTATAATTTTTTTAATGTTATTCAATACTTCATTAACTTCATTTTGATTATTATTGTTATCACTGTAGCATAAGTCATGTTTCATATACTGCCCTCTAGTGATTAAACAAGGTATGCTACTCTTAAACCATAATGCCTGTGCATTTAAATACAATTTACACCATTTTTTTTTTTTTTTTTTTTTTTTTTTTTACACTTTGTAAAATTACAATCAATTTATCATCATTAGTTTCATGGCCACATTTAAAATGTATCATATTAAACCATATTCAGAAGGTATTTTCAGACTTTCATGGTGATTTTTAAAAGAACATTTCCATGCCTCCTTTGCAATAAACTTCCAATGCATTTTAATGGGAGTTCATTCAGAAATTACAAGAGTTTATTTTACACATGGTCGGTCACAAAACCATATTCCAACATACTGAATGTTGTGCCCATCATGTTGCTCTCTCATTATAATGGTCCATTTTACCCAGCTAGGTTTTTGATTTTCTTTGATTTTCTCTCTCTCTCCATATAAGCTCCCAGTAACTGTGGCGTGGTGGAGATTTTCAATCCATGTAATTTCATCCATTATATTTCAAACTGTTTTCTAAAATGAGCTTCCATTGTGCCAAATAGCCAAAGTAAGTCAAACGATCCTAGCGATGCTCATATATATATATATATATATATATATATATATATATATATATATATATATATATATATATATATATATATATATATATATATATATATATATATATATATATATAAATTCAGATGAGAATTACATTTCTGAATAATCCTGAAGTTTATCAAATTTTTTTTTTACATTTAATAAAATAATATCTTGGTTGGTCGTAGAAAAAAAACCTAAGTTCTTTATTATCTTCATGATCTCTGCAAACTGCAGAAAGTTTCTTGTCATAACCATATACCTCTCATGGCCTTGTGCACTGCACTAAATGAAATCCTAAGGCCTTGATCGCAGCTGCAATTAGCAAGCTGCTAATTCTTATTTTAGCCTGGGAACAAATGGAGGGGTGGAAACTCACAGCTCTGAAACCCGAACTTGCGAAATACATCTCAAGTCGGATAATGACTGACCGGGTCACTGGGAACAGGACAGAGGTGAAGACGGATGCTGTACCAAGAGCTGCTGTTAGCATGTCCTGCGTCAGCTCATCAGCATATGCCTGGGAAAGGGTCGAGGTCCCTTAGTATCAGGCTTCAACCTGTTACCCAAAGCACAGAACTGTTTTGGGGTCACTAATTTTAATGTTGCTTGCAATTAATAACACACCGCTGATCATGTTCAAAATATTTTAACTTTCTACAATTCTGCTCAATTTATTATTATTATTTCTAATCTATTTAGCGTATTATAGAGAGAGAGAGAGAGAGAGAGAGAGAGAGAGAGAGAGAGAGAGAGAGAGAGAGAGAGAGAGAGAGAGAGAGAGAGAGAGAGAATTCAGGTGTTCCAATGTATAAAATCAATCACCTAGGCATGCAGACGCTTCTACAAACATTTGTGAAAGAATGAGTAGCTCTCAGGAGCTCAGTGAATTCACGCGTGGTACCGTGGTTACCGCCTGTGCAATAAGTCAAGTGTTCGGTCAACTGTTATTATAACAAAATGGAAGCAATTGGGAACAACAGCAAATCAGCCACCAAGTGGTAGGCCACATAAAATCAGAGCGGGGTCAGCGCATGCTGAGATGCACAGTGTGCAGAACTCGCCAATGTTCTGCAGTCAATAGCTAAAGACCTCCAAACTTGTGTGGCCTTCAGATTAGCTCAAGGACAGTGTGTAGAGTAGCCTAGAAATCTAGACGCACCCTAGCGGCAGCAAATCTAATCTGCCCGCGAGTGTCGTCTAGCAACTCTCAATACCCATATGAGCTGTAAACGCCAAACTCTTGACGGTCCAATCACATCGTGTATAGAGTCGGTGGGCGTGGCTTAACATAATGACGGCCGAGTTGCGTTGGCGTGCTTCTAGTAAGCACAGAAACTGGCGAACGGCGGTCTTTCGAATCAGCTTTGACCGCGACTCTGGAAGACTTGGAGTTAAGCTTTTCTCTGAGAAAAGAACAAAGAACGGCACTGAAGTCATTCTTAAGAAGGGAAGATGTGTTTGAAACTTTGCCGACCAGATACGGCGAATGTTTAATCTGTCAACAAGCTCTGTTTCACCTTCACTGCTCTGGTTGGTTGTAGCGCTATCCTATCGCGTGCAGAGAGAGTTTGAAAGACAACTGTTTATCCCGCCCCTCAGATTAAGCCCTATCAATGGTGAGTTTCCAGACCAAACATCTTGATGTGGGTCTGGCTTGTCAGGGTATGTGTAGAGAGCTTCATGGAATGGGTTTCCATGGTTGAGCAGCTGCATCCAAGCCTCACACCACCAATTGCAATGCATGCCACTTTACACCATTTGGCGGTTGCCAGGACAACGGTAATTGCCTGACTGCATTGTGCCAAGTGTAAAGTTTGGTGGAGCAGGGATTATGGTGTGGGGTTGTTTTTCAGGGGTTTGGCATGGCCCCTTGGTTCCAGTGAAAGGCCTGACGAAGACCATTTGGGTCGAAACTGCTTGGGAGCATCAGTGGTAGTGTGCAGATTCTTGTTTACTTTGAGTCAATTTCATGCTCCCAACTTTGTGGGAAAAGTTTGGGGATGGCCCCTTACTGTTCCAACATGACTGCACACCAGAGCACAAAGCAAGGTCCATAAAGAAATGCATGGATGAGAGAGTTTGGTGTTGAGGAACTTGACTGGCCTGCACAGATTCCTGACCTCAACCTGATAGAGCACCTTTGGGATGAATTAGAGCGGAGACTGCGAGCCAGGCCTTCTCGTCCAACTTCAGTGCCTGACCTCACAAAAGTGCTTATATATATATATATATCAAATTCAGAACTATCAGTTTTATAAAGAAGTGGTATTAAATTACTTGTATAAATAATCATATTTATTAACAACTAAATGTCAGTTGCAGCTAAGTTAATGTTAATGCCAATAGTGCATATTGTATTCCCCCTGCAAAGATTACTCAGCTTTTTTTTCTTCCTTTCTGTTGTTGTTATTTTTTCCGACAGCCAGTCTGTTTTGGCTTCTTAAACATAATATCACCCTGAGTAGAGGAATGACTCTGGTTGCTGCCAGTGATTCAGCTGCTGACTATAAACATTCTTTCTGATAGGACAATTAATGCAAAACTGTTTGATGACGCACTGCAAATAGATCGGCATGACAGGTGCTGCCACGCTTGTCTTTTTATGTTAAATAATTGTTCTGCTGCCCTATTCGGATCGGACAAGTTTACCCTAAGGTGGTCATGTAAAATGTGTTTCATGGATGAGCTCTGTGATTTTAATCCCTAATGGAAAGTTATAAAGCAAATGACCTGCTGATGTCCTATTTAAAATAATTGCAATTAAAATGTCATTCAGAAAACAAATCCCATAGGCCAGTTTTGTCTTCACTTTTGATTTCTCTGAACAACATCTTGATCTCATCAGTTGCACCAGAGCTGTCATCACCCAGCATTCATGCCCTCTACTGACGTTCTGTGTCCTAAAACAGTGGCAGTCCTATAAATAGCTGTGCATATGCAGCCGGATGCAATATGCTTGCTTTAGTCTGATGGAACATTTATGCCATCTTTCACATAATAATGTAGTCGGCAGATGTGATTAAATTGTGATCATGACGGAGATAATTATAAGGTCTGACTTAGACATGAAGTGTGTAAATCTAAAGTTATACTTTGTCCTCCCTTGACTATGTGGTCAGTCATTGTGATTTTTGCCAAGACAGACATTTTTTTTTTGATCCTGAAACAATATTCATGTCCAAAAATGTCTTGAAAATGTTTAAAGAATGTTCAAAACTTATCCCTAAAAACAAAGGGGAATTATAGGTGAATTGCTCTTATGTAAGCACCTAACCCTGTTTGTAAGCCTAAACTTGACATAAACTGTAAACTTTTTCCTCAAATCTGATTGGTTGCTTGGAATGTTGTTCCAGGATCAACAAAGATTTGGTTGTGAATTCACATTCACCTTGAACATGCAGACGTAAAGAGGTAGTTCACACCATAATAAAAGGTGTTGTAATTTATTTACTGATTGTAATCCATTGTAATTCCATGTAGCCTAATACTAAAAGGATACATTTGCACGAACAAATGCAGTAGGGACTGATGCTTTCAAGCTTAAAGGACATAAAAGCACACTTACAATATTATTATATTCATATAATTGATTCAACTTGCTGTATTTAAGGTCTTTTAAAGCCATACGATTGATAAAACGCCTTAAATCGCTTTTAAACAATTACAATCATGACCCGAAGGAATCATTCAGAGCAGATTTGTGAACCGATTCCTCCGATTCGAAAGGTCCGACTCTGAAGAACGATTCATTTATAAATTCGTCATCGCTGCTTTCTCTCATGCTTTTTAGTAGATGTTAAGTCAATAATAACGTCAATTTCTGTATCTTGCTCACAGAAAACGATCGAATGACATCAGAAGATTACACATTAGTCGTATAGACCACTTTTATGATACCTTTTTTGTGTTTTGTCATTTGGAACTTTACAAACACACCTTCATTAAAAAATGACCGTGTTCCACAGAAGAAAACTATACAGGTTTTGATGGTGACTGGTGAGTAACGTTAAATGACGACATTTTCTTTCCTATTCATGAAATTTTAAGTGTTGTGTCTCTTTAGGACTTGAGGAAATGCTTAGCTAATCTTCCCCTCTGTTTGAGTTTGAAAGCAGCACACTTCTTTTGACCATGCAACGTTAGCTTTGCCAAAAAGATGTCAAACCACGAGCTGTGAGTAATAGAATTGCTTTGCTCGCTTTCCCAGAGCATCATCATTTTGTTCGAGCATAACACACTGCCGATTCTGTAACCTTAGAAAGAGTGTTCAGAGGCGCAAAGCTGTTACAAGAACCAAATCTTTCACACTATGCAGCAGTCCTTTTGCAGTTTAAATGTTATTCTAACTAATACGATTTCGATTAACATTTTATTATGAATCTTTTTAGGGAACATTAGGCTACTAAAGCAGGCCCGCAGAAAACTTGAGAAGCAAATCTTTTTTTTATTTTTTGCTTTTCTTACTAAATTGGCTATTTTGCTTTGTTTCTAGTCCGAACATCTACATCTAAACATTCTTAAAATGCATTTACCAGACAAGCAAAACATTTTTGCCTTGTTTTAGAGTAAAATAACTCAATAAAATTAAAATAAGCAAAATAATCTTAATTCAAAAAGATCTGCATTGGCAGATTATTTATCTTATTTGAAGTTATTTTTGTTATTTTTCCCCAAACAAGACAACCTTTTCTTGTCTACTGACTGCTTCTTAATGTAAGCATTTTTAGATATTTGGACTGAAAACAAGACAAAATAAGTAAGAAAAGCATTTTTTCTTATAATTTTGTCAACAATAAAATTGACACTGAGGAGTTGAGGAAATGACACGTCTGCAAAAATTACTTATTTATAGCTATTAAAAGTATTTAATTTATGTACTTTGATATGTATTTATTTATTTTGCTGTTTTTGCTGTAATTTGAGAATAGTACTGTGACACTATGTCAACTTCAAATTTGCTTTGTAAAATGTAAATGCTGTACTAATTAATTTGATGATGGCTGTACTAACAAGAAAAATTTATAAATAACAGATAAAGCTGATGGTTGTCTAAATCTAAACTTGTGTCATTGATGCCAAACAGCTCATCATATATAGGAAAACTGGATTTTAGGCATTGACAATTTTTTGTAAAATGTGGCACTGCAGTAAATTAACGTTTGACATTAGACTCTGCACATTTTATATTTATATTCTAGCCCAAACAAATACATGAACAAACACCCTTTGCATTGCACATGGCATATTCAGAAAAGCACTTCATAGTAGACAAGCTTTATGATGTGATAAAGGTAAATGTATGCAATACATAAATTAATTAAATCCAGGAACACTGAATAAATGTCTTCATTGAAAGACGGTGATTTATGTTAAGTAGGCATGTTGTGTGATATTTGGGGGAGCAGCATGCATTTTGATGAGAAAATGACACCTCTGGCCATTGCGTTGGGTTGTTTTTCCAGTTACAGAAACAGTACAAACAGTCCGACCCAATACGGCTCATATTATCCCTCAAGCTGTTATGCAGCGTTTTGACTGAACCTCTTCTACTTCAGCTGCATGAGAACATCTTAAGAGTCTGCATTTGTGATATATGTCTTTATTTCATGCAAAACACTAGCTCGCTCTGTCTGGATGCATTTAAATTTACCCTAAATTTGTGTTTTTGTCAACTATCACACATGCGCACTTCAATAAGCCGACAGAAAGCAGGTTAATGCGTTTACATGCCACGCAAAATCAGGGTAAAAAGCAAAAAACGACCTGTTCCGACCAGTTAATGCTTAAGCCGTTTATGACCTTACTCCGATAAAAGAAAACGGGTTGCTGCGTTTACCTGACCATGTTTGTTGTCAGGTTATTAGGCATAATTGGCTTAAGAACGTGCATGTAAACGCACCCAGTGACGTGACGCAGATTGCATTTTTTTCCAGTTCAAAACTGGTTTAAATGCATAAAAGATACTATATATATATTTAGCCCTATTGGAATTAAACCAGTGCCAAAATGTTCTCTAGTGTCTGAATATCTATATCTATCCAAAAAACATTAATTTTTGATGTAGTACCTCTCCCATACCTTTAACACAGTTCGTAGATGGGAAGGAAGGAGGCGGGAACCGGCGAACGTTCAACAAGACTTTAATCAAACATAAATAAACAAAATGAAAATAACGCGGGCAGCCCCTCACGGACGACTGCCCGAACACACACAACGTAAACAAAACGCAACTCAAAATCCGGGCTAGGGGCCTATTGCACAAAACTAGGATAAGGGATTAAGCTGGGATTTCTTGGTGATCCTGGCTCAGTTTATCCGCTAATGTCAGTTATCTTTCGTTATCGTTCTTGGTGTCAGGGTACGTTTACATGACAGCAGTGTACTAAATTTTGCATACAGATGACAAGATCACCAAGATATCCCGGCTTAATCCCTTATCCTAATTTTGTGCAATAGGCCCCAGGTCATCTGTCGTCTTGTACTGTCGTCGCTCCTCCTTTTATACTCCCTTCACTCCTCCATGAGCGACCGGTGTGGTGCGCAGCTGATGCTCATTCCCGCTAGTCACCAGCCTGCTATCATGGTTCCTCGCCTCGCTGCTTGCCTCAGTACTCACTTGCATTTTTCAAAATAATAAAAATGAAATATTTTTAATTCTGTTTTTTCTGTTATTTAAAGTGTCAAAATATCATGTGGTGCGATGGTCCGGTTTACTTATTAGAGGTCCAGAACATCTTTGAAATTACTCTAAATTTATTCAAATTAATTATCTTCAGTAGTTTGCATGATTTCCAAAGGGTTGTGTAATCCTGCACAAAATTGCAAATCAATTGTTTTATTTTATACAAACAAACATTGTCTGATGATGTCCATTTTATGAATATAATGTGGTGCGACCAGTAAAAGCAATAACTGTATTAAATTAAAATATAAAATATAAAATTTCTGTGTCTGAAATAGGAATCCCTGTTAAAGAATACTTGGGTGAATGGTATTTTTAAAAAATATTTTTATCAGTTTTATGCAATTTACGAGAAAAATAAGTCTGTTAGCTACATTTTTAGAAGGCAACTCTGAACTCTGAGGTCATCTTTTGCAAAAACGCAAAATAAATGCAAATACTTTGTTTATAAATACTTTAATTACTGATAACTTGTAAAAAAAAAAAGTTAAGCGTGTTAAGGAAATCGATACATTTTAAGATAAATCAGAGTCATTTTTAAGGCAGCCAATACATCTAGGTGAAAAAACAGTAAAATCACTTAATTTAAATTTGTTTATGAATTTGTGTACACGACATTCTCAATGTTTCTCAATGAAAGGTAATTTATTGACAACAGGATGTATTAATGTATAAATGCGTCTGCCTAATGTAATTAAGACAGCAATAAAACTGAACACTGTCATTGTGAGCTGTGTTGCTAATATTAGGGCCCTGCTTTCCGTGATCACGGAATTGTTTTACACAAACACGTTTTAAGAACATGAAATAACGAACAGTTATGAGGACTTATGCTGCACTTAGAGCAGCGCGCGGCAAAATGCACGACGCGCTGTAAATGATAAAGGATCAATGAACGTAATGAAAACCACTTAAAAACAGAAAATAAATAAAACATACGTGCCTGTTACAAAGGGACTTTAAGTCACAATTACACAAATGTAACTTTGTAGTTTTCTCTATAGTTACTGGCATTATGGTATGAGTCCACTGCCTGAAAACCTCACAACACCTGTGATTCATACGCAGCGGCTTTGATGGTAGGAATCGTAGGATGCAGTATCTGGCCAATCCATCCCGAACTCATGCCCTGTAGTTTAGGTTCTGACGCTCATCGCATGCCAGATGATTAATAAAATAATCGTATGCCTGTAGGAACATGTATTCTAATGCTACAACTGGTCGTGGCTATTTATTTGCAGCTTGGGAACATATGCATGAGCACATCGGTAGGTCACGCAAGTTTACGTGCTGATTTAATAAGGCCATATTTTTTGTAACTGATCGTTTCATATTTGTCTAATTGTGACTAAGTCCCTTTGTGTATGTTTTAATTATTCTCTGTCTTTAAGTGGTTTTCTTTACGTTCATCACAGCGCGCCGTGCATTACTGCCGCGCGCTGCTTTTTATTAATTAATTAATTAATTTTATTATTATTGAAAGTATCAAGATTTACAAACAAATATCGTTGCATAAAATCAACTTCTTCGAAATAGGATACAGAAAAGATATAGCCTGAGGGAGCAGCGCTTAATACAAACAGGGGAAAAAATAATAATAGTATGCATTCGTAACAAAAATAAAAATAATTTATAAGGGAAAAAAAGGTAGGCTATTATTACATGACATGAGGGGAGAATCAATCATTGTTAAGCTATTTACCTCATTTGAGAAGTGTTTTAGTGTACGCACTGCTCTAAGTTCTTAGCAGCAAGGCACGCAGTAATGGCGGTGATGCTTTACTTCCGGATTTGTGTATACCAATAACTGATGTTTCATTATGAGAGAGCTCCATATATTGCTATCTTTCATAGTGTTTTGTGTGCACTTGACTCATCTAGAAAAATCTAACAGCTATTTGTGTATTATGTGTGTATTCTTGTTTGTGTCTTTATTCCTTGTTAAAGAGTACTTTGTCATATGTTGATGACACCAGGGGCACAGCGTGTGGAAAGTTATTACTGTAACATCTGTAATTCGAACACAAGCAACATACTGTAATAATATCTGAGCTCTGGGAATGTCTATAGAGAATCTGTCTGTCTGTCTGCCTGTCTGTCTGTCTCTCTGTCTGTCTCCATAGATAAACCAAAGGAAATGTGCCACTTACATTTTTATTATAGAAGATTATCCCTATAAAGTTTGTGGTAATTCTTCTAGACAATTCATGACATTCTCTTTGCTCTTCTGCATGTATCATACTCATCCATAAGTTATTTTGGATCAAATTGTCCACCTAATGTAACTTTTAGTCAAAACAATATACAATAGATGTAGACGCCTGTTCACTCAAAGAACAATAACTATAAACGATAACTATTTTAGAGTCTACACCAACCCACAATATTGTTCTGTTTATTAAGTTCTTGCTGCAGTTTTGTCTTCTGCTTTAAATGCTCAGGCTCTTTAAAGCAGGATAGATTCTGAAAATGATTCCAATGATATTGTTATAGGTGTGGACTATTCATTTAAAGGGTTACTTCGATTAGCATATGGCTTTGTATGAGTAGAAACCCTGGAGAATATTCAAATGATTGTCCCCCCCCCATTTTTATGAAAATGAATGTGGTCGCGGTGGGAAAGTGATCAGTGATTCAGTAATCTAGTAGCGGTGGCTTTGCGAGGGGCCTTGTAGGGCAGCGAAGCATTCTGGGAATTGTTGTCCTTCATCCCCATGAGACAAAAATACGTTTTCTGTCTTTTCTCAGTCTAGAAAGCACCAAATTAACAAATAATTTCACATTTCTACTACATTAATGGCCCAGTTTAAATACAGATTCATCTTCCCAGCGCTGAAGTACTCCTTTAAATTTAGAAAGATTTTTAGAGATGAACTGCTTGACCGGCCATAAATCAGACCAGGTTGTGCGTTGTGCAGAATTTCGACTCTGTGCCAGATTATTACCCCCCTCGTTGAAGTGGATTCCTGATTGACTAATCCTAACCCACCTCCACTCTTAATACTTAAACCACATATACTATGGGAGCAATAAACTGGCAGGGGTCAGAATTCGGCACAACAATGTGAAGCCGGACACAAAGAGGAGACGAGAGCACAGACGAGACAGCAGAGAAAATATTAGCCTACTGTAATAAGCGCAGGAAGCACGCTGTTCGCAATGCTCAAAATATTAGAAGAAAAATATAAATTTTGAATGGAGAGTGGGGGTTTATATGAATGTATCTCTGAAGGGAACTGACTGTGTTCAGTATTTCTCTCTTACCGCCGAATAATGCCTATTAAAGTAGTGTTTATAAGAGACAGAGGGAATTTGCATTTTCATTCAGTCCATCTGCTCTTTTTGATTTGTGCAGGTATTTTGAATGTAGCATAATTTTACAAACCCACAAAGTCAGACCATGCTGTTTTTGCTTTAAATCCTGAAAAAAATTGGCAACCGATATTGTAATCGGCCCATTTGCTTGATTGTGATCTGTGCATCCTTAATGATTTTTAAAACTAAGGGTCAGATTTATTAACAGCTTGTGCCAGAGCAAACCCTCTTTTGTCATTAAAAAACTACTGAGATTTACTCGCAGTGAAAAATTAGGCGTGGACAGGGTTGTTATTGCGGCTTACTTTATTGCATATGCATTTATAGGAGTTCACTTTCAGATGCAAAATGTATGTGAGCTTAGTATTTAAATGAATCATGCAAGGTCATTTACTAAGGTTTGCGCTCAACAATTTACTGGTATTTGTGGCATTATTTACTGCCAAAAAAGTGTTTTAAATCAGATGCTAGTTTGTGGTGCTCTTGGTAGATTGTGTTGGTCATTATGGAAATGATCTGGCTGCGTCTGTGTTCTTTAATTTGTGCGTCGTCAGTGGATCACGTGCAGAACCTTCCACTACCATCTGCGCTTTTATGAGATTACGCTCTCACGCTAATTTGCCTTGTTTAGTAAATATGTCCCTAAATCTTTATCGTTACAGTTATCATCCTTATTGTGAATGAGCCTTAAGTGATAAAACTGCTATAGGCCTTTGAGCTCGGTAACACAAATGCCCCTTTTTGTCAACAAAACACAGCTGTGAATGTGTGTTCAACACTAATCACGTTCATTTACTCAGTCGAGATTCATTTCAGTGATAGATCATCTTTTTAATGTTAGTGCCAGTCCATGTTTAAGCACAGCCTGTCTCTATTAGCTCTGTCACGCATGTACACACACCCGCTCGCCTCTCTTCCTAATCACGCACATACACACAAGAGAAGATTCCTCAGCCTCTTGATATCCTCCCAGCTTGTGTTCTTTCTACTGTGAAATGCCCGGCTTGGTTTAATCCCTGTGTCTCGTCAGGCCCTTTTAATAGGAGCCTCATCTCAATGTCCGTGCACAACTGGAGCAGCCCGTGGGTTTATCTGAGGGAGATAGAGTTTCAGGGGACAAGTTGAACCCCTCTCTGCTTTAACTGTTCCCGTCTGTCTTGTTAAAGCGCAGAGGGAGAAGGTGCTGCCTCTGTGTCACTCTAACCTCGCTTTAATTTCTCCTTCCTCTTTCTGTCCTTCAGCCCGATCGAGACCCACCATGGCAACGCCGAGCTCCAGCGGACTCGAGGTCCTCCTCAGCACATTGCAGGTAAACGCACATTGTTTGTGAACGCATGCATCTGGATTGTCTCTCATTCTAAGCATAGGAACTGCCCACAGATGCGAGCGAGTGTGCTGGCAATGAATGCCCACACATGCAGGACACTTTTCATGTGCCGAGTGAGAAAGATAAATGACATGGTATCTCAGTACCATGAAAAGTAGCCTGTGGTTTAACGTAAACATGTCCCCCCCCTTCCAATGTGAAACTCAAAACGTTACGTTAACGTGCGTGATGGAGCGCAAATGTTTGAAACCTTATCTGCAATTTGCGGGCTGTATGGCGGTATCGTTGCGAGCGCTATTTTAAAACGCTGTGGAATAGGCAAACATCGCATGTTTAGTTAGTTTCATTTAAAGTTGCACTTTTTGTTTGTTGTACTAGACCAGGAGTTCCCAAACTCTTTTGTCAGCCATACCCATTAGACACAGAATATTATAATATATATATATATGTGTAAATAAAATATTGGCTATGTAAAATGTGTACTTAAATTACCTCCTGAAAGTAAACAATCTTTTTTAGTGTTTTTATTTTTTGAATTATTTTGCATCTATAGAGAGCTGCATATTTTGTATTTTTATATTATTATTGTTTTAACTCTAATTATAAAAATGAAGATATGTGATTATATATTATATTATATATTATATTTTTTATTTTAGTGGAATATTAGTGAAATGCTATAAATTTCTATTCAAAGGAATCTTGGCAATTTTGCACAGCTAATAGGAAAAAATTAGTGTAATGACAAGTTAGTTTAGTCATCATTTAACTAAAACTTTTGATTAAATACTGCTATGATTGACAAAATTGTCAGAACAAAGTTTGCTCAAGCGCTGTATGATTCAAGTAAATATTATAAAAGGGGATATGTATTCATACAGGTTTGATTCTGATATTGTTTGCTGCTGTTGGTAGTAGTTAATAGTGGTAATGTTTATTCAGATTATAAAGAGGCGCATGGCATAACAGCATGCATCAATACAATATTAATTATTGGTTTGAAATTAAAGGACCAGACCATTTTTTTCCCCCGTTTCCGTATCTGTTTTGAGTAGATTTGTTGTGCTCGTACAATGTCTCAAATGAATTCAAATTGTACCTTTTAAATATGATTTTTATCCACTTCCACAGCCTATGGTGACTGATTTCATATCAGTGATTTGTATATCAGTTGCCGCCAATAAACTGCAGAGGCCTTATGTGCTCACAGGAGGCGACGTGCCGAATTTCTGATAACTTTCTACCTCTTGCATGAAAATCAAGCTCAGAAGAGCAGAAATTATGTAGTTTATGCGTCGAAGCAATTGATTGCAAGTGAAAACCATAAGATGAGATTTATTCCTTCTTTGCTGTTAAGAGAAGGGGGAAAGCAAGTGCAGCAATGCGCTCCGTGTGGGATTATCGAAAGCTTTAAAAGGTTTCATTCTGATCTCCTCAGAAGGGAAAATTTATATCGCTTTAAGGTACGGAGAACATGGTGGACTTAAATACATATCAAGTGTTTGTTAAAACAAATGATCTTGATCTTATACTCCTATAAATTGCCACTTGTTTTTTTTTTTTTAAGTTTGATAGCTTCCTACACACAATTTTTCTGATCCATTACATTTTAGACTAAGCTGTAATATTACTGCCATATGTATGTGTGTGTGTGTATATATATATATATATATATATATATATATATACAAACACACACATACTGCAATTCAAAAGTTTTTGATTGGTAAGATTTGTACTTATGCTCACCATTTAATTTATTACAAATATAAAAAGCTGTAATATTGTGAAATATTATTAAAATGTAAAATAATTATTTTGTATTTTAATATATTTTAAAATGTAATTTATTTATGTGATGCAAAAATTTTCAGCATCATTACTCCAGTCTAGTGTCACATGATCCTTCAGAAATCATTCTAATATGATTTGCTGCTCAAGAAAGAAACATTTATTATTATTATCAATGGTGAAAAAAGTTTTTTTTTTTTTTTGCAACATTATACTCCCATTCAAAAGTTTTGGATCAGTAAGAAGTTATTTCTTTTATTGGGGGTTGTGGGGGAACTTAAAGAAAGTAATACATTTCTTCAGAAAGGATGCATTAAACTGATGGTGAAAGGAAAGACATTTATAATGTTACAACATATTCTATTTAAAATAAATGCTGTTTTTTTAACGTTCTATTCATCAAAGAATCCTGAAAAAAGTTTTGCACAACTGTTTTCAACAATGATAATAATCATAAATGTTTCCTAAGCATCAAATCAGCATATTAGAATGATTTCTGAATGATCATGTGACACTGAAGACTGGAGTTATGATGCTCAAAATTCAGCTTTGATCACAGAAGTACATTTCATTTTAAAATATATTGAATAGAAAACATATAACAAATAAGAAGTTATTTTACATTTTAATAAATATTTCACAATATTAAAGTTTTTTTGTATTTTTGTTTAATCCCTGTTTGGTTTAAAAACTTTTGAGCGGCGGTGTATATTTTGTTTAATATTCATCCTTTCATTAATTTCAGTAGATGTGTGCAGAGATTTATATTTTTATTGTATATTAATATAATTAGTAAAAAAAAATGATGTAATTACGAAAATGTATTATAAAAATGTTTATAAAAACTACAAAATAGTTGTCCTTTTCAGACAAATAATGTGCCTTTAACATGTTCTGTCAGTTCAAATAAGGATCCTTGCAACTGCTTAGCGTTGGCCATGTGGCTCTGAAGAATTGACTCCTTTATTACAACGCAAACTGACAAGGGTAGCTAGTAATACCCTCACGATTAGCCACAGCCAGCGTGTCGCCTTCTTCCAGCCATGACTGGCATCAAACGTGGCAATAAGTTCCAAATTCACAGTCCTTGACATGAAGCTGTTGGTGCCTGAAATGGGATTCCTGCTAATTCAAATTGAGACTGACACAGACGCTCAGGGTGCTGTGTTTTTTATTTTATTTTATTTTTTTCCTTCATATTCTTCCTCTGCTTTTACCTTTCTGTTTTATAGCTCTCATATCCTGTCTTTAATATGTAAAACATTTTTTAAATAAATAAATAAATAATTTAAGATGTGTCAGAATAACTTTTAATAGATTTTCTGCACTATTTAGAATTGTTTCTCCTCTGGAGCGGCTCCTGGCTTAAACAGGATGTTCAGCCAAGCCGCTCCCGGTGCAATCCTGCCATCCTCTTAAATGTTAATGGTGTGCTCTGAGAGGTGTTCCTCATTAAAGAATTAAAAATAAAGAATTGGGATATGAAATATCTACTTTCAAGAGGGTTCCTGAGAATATTAAATTATGTCCTTCTCCCTTTTGATAGATGGGAAACATTTGTGCCTTTTGATTTTAGCTTGGCATAGGTGATGCCAGACCAAAATAGATGTAATTATTAATAATTTCAAGTATCACTAGATTATTCTGTTAAAAGATTGTTGGGCAAATAATGCTTTAATGATGTGCCAGCTGGCTCTGTATTCTAGCCACACTCATTAATGTTGAGTAATTAACATGGTTGTGTGGAATTATCCCAGATGTTGATGACAGGGCCATCAATTTCCACGAAAGAGCTCATGCTCTGTTCTACTAGTGTAAAAGATCATCCACGTGAAATGTAGTTTCTTCATTAAAACCACAGGCTTTAGGGGCAAAAATTAATGGAGGTATTTGAAGTGAAAATGCCACAGAAAGTGACAAAAATGCCCCTGAAATAAAATTTGGGGGCTAAATATGTCCCCATTAAATGTCTCTGTCACATTTCACATTTTTTCCATTATATGTTTCATAGTTATATGGCTATTGCATAAAACATTGGTTTAATTAAAATACAAAGTACAAGTCCAAGTAATGAACCACGTAATACTTCACCTAAAAATCATTTATTAACCCTCAGCATTCACCAAGTATTTTAATGATTTTTTTCTTTCTTTTGTTGGGATACAACAGAACTGGTTTGATAAAATGTATTAGCGGCTCTTCAAAATGAGGCTATTATGCTCTAAAACTTAATAAAAGTCCCCCTGAATAATTAGAAATGGCCAATTTGCCCCCCCCCCCCCCCATATTTTATATTCTTGACGCTGCTCTGCTGTACTCCATTACATACTGCTCTGTTTGTTGCTAGGATGACAAAAGTAAAATGTTAAATTTATAGTTGGTTTTGCCTCGCTTCAGCAGCCGTGCTCATCACTGTCAGAATGAGTGAGATGGCCAATTGAATCAAAGAAGGTGGGGCTTACTGTTAGTGCGAAATCCAGTGTGACACTTTATAGCAGTAATAGCAGTGAAAAAGTGCGTTATAAGATGTAAGTAGCTAAACATTTAATATTTGACAAGTGTTTTATGACAGTGTTCTGCAACCAACTGTAATATCAAGTGATGCAAACTACTTGCCATTTTTTTAATGAAATTTCACCATTTTAAATTGAAAATATGATTATTTGTGTAACTAATAACTGAATTTGATGTGACAAGAAAAATTGAACAGGTTTACATATTAGGCAGATGAAAATAAGAGTGCATGTGTGCATATTAAAAAAATAAATTCTTTACTTCATAACTACAATAGAATTGGGACTATACAATTACAGTTCTTATTTGTTTTTCTTTATTTTCTTAAAGAGGTCTTGAGAAATCTGCTTTTCCTTCAGCTTTTGATATATAAAAGGTCATGGTAATATAAGAATATCCTGTAAATTTCAGAGCTTAAAACTTCCTTGTTAGTCAAAGAAAATATTTTATTGACACCAGGCCCAGAAAACGATCAATCTCAGAATATGCCTCAGCTTGACGTCATCGTGTGGTGAAACACCGCCTTAACAGAAGAAGAACAAAGCCTGGTTCTATAGCCCTGCCCTTTGACTCATGCACGACATGACATAAAGAGCTTAACCAGATCCAACTTCTAAGCAATAAACATACTGCATAAACTTCATTCGGATTCCAGTATAATAAATGCATGGTTGAACTTTATTTTTAACGACTATCCAGCTCACGTGGGGAAGACATTGCAAGATTGATCCTTCATTTCATCACAGATTAGTTTGTAAACGAGAGACTGGATTTGCAGACATAATTGAGATTACATGAATGAATGAAGCAACACACTAATGAGAGTAAAAAATCAAGAACCAATGTTGTTAATAACTACGTTTTTTTTTCTTCTTTCTTTTAAAAGTCAGACTAAGGTCTTAATCACAGTAAGATGTTTACATAGAATTTTCATTATTCTGATTATTCGCCAAGTATGGTTTTACTAGCCTAGAAATCTAGATGCACCCTAGCAGTAGCAAATCTAATTTGCAGCCAGGGTAGTCTAACAACTCTCTGTTGGCTTACGAGTTTGAAAAACCAAACTCTGGTCAGGCCAATCACATCGTGTATAGAGTCGGTGGGCTGGCTTAACATCAAGATGGCAGAGTTGTGACATTTCCATCTGCTACTTGAAAACACGGAAGCTGGCGAACAGCAGTCTTCCGAATCAGCTTTGGCCGCGACTCTGGAACACTTGGAGTTAAGCTTTTCTTTGAGAAAAAAACAAAGAACCGCACTGAAGCCATCTTCCTTTTTTTTAGATGACTTCAGAGTTTTACCGACCTGATACGCTGAAAGTTTTATCTATCAGCTAGCTCCGCTTCACCTTCTTCGTTGTTCTGGTTGGTTGTTGCGTTATTCTATCACATGCAGAGGGAATTTGAAAGACAACCGTTTATCCCACCCCCCGGATTGAGCCCTGCCAAATGCTGAGTTCCCAGACCCAACATCATCTTGGTGTGGGTCTGGCTTGTCAGGCTATGGTTTTACCATACTCAGGCATATTGTATGCATGTTACTGGCCATTGTTTTAATCTACTCACATCAAATTCAAAATATATGTTTATAGACGTACTAGATATAATTCTGCGCCGTGATGAACATTGCAATGCTCGGTTTGCCATATTGCCAAAATCCCATTATAATCTCTAGGATAATTATTATGAGGATGCATGTAAACACGCTCATTGTTAACTGAAACTACTAAAAATCTTTTCAAAATGAAGCTAATTCAAAATATGAATAAATACTGTAATAGTGAATTATTCTAAAATAACACTGTCCAGAATGCATCTATAATATAGGCCCAAAAAATGTCTCCACACCCACAGAAACGAGTACCATTAACTTCTAAAGTATGAATGCTCTGCTGACACGGATCTCTCTTTTCAGTTCACTAATGTGGGTATGAGCGACAGCTCCCTGGCAGGACAGATCTCTTTGCGGTGCAGTTGGCTGTGGAGATGCCTAATAGGATTCAATGGCCACTGTCAGAATGACACAGCCAGCACAGATGCAGGCAGGACAATGTTGTTCTCTCTCGTTCTCTGTCATTTTTGCCCTATAATGAGAGCCAAAGCTTGAATCCCCAGCTGTGGAGTCCCTTCTCTAAGGATTGCGGCGCCCGACCGCCTAGCCGTCAACTGCTGCTGCTTTTAACCTCAGGGCTCCGGGTCCCCGCTGGGGTACGATTCCCCATTGCATTCTGAAAACAGACACAATGCTAGAAGATTTCGCTGTGCCAGCCAGGACACACTCAACACTATATATCACATGGGTTGTAAATAGTGATGCCATCTTTGAATGTTTTATTGGAGTTGCTTAGATTGTTTCCTGTTTGTTGAGCCACATTTTGTGTGGGTGCTATAGGTAATCTTAATTCATTGTTTAAGTTGTGCTGCTCTTTCTGCTCTCTTCCCAGAACGCTGGAGACATTGAGAGCATGCTAAACATTCTCAACGTCCTGGACGAGCTGTTGTCAGCAGGTGAGGTGCCCTTTCCATACAGCTAAATTTGTTGTTTCTCTTTCTGTCACGTCTCTGCACTCATTGCAAGTGTGCTGAAATTTGTTTCATTACCCATAAGGAGTGAAACCACTTTGTGTGTCCCATAGAGTCATACATTTTTTTTATATATATATATATATATATATATATATATATATATATATATATATATATATATATATATATATATATATATATATATATATATATATATATATATATATATATATATATATATATATATATATATATATATATATATATATTTTTTTTTTTTAAAGTATTCATTTATGTAATCTCATTAAACCTGTTTTGGAAACTTTTCAGCATGCCTTTGCTATGGTTTTGGTACTTTACAGACTTTTGTTTTTGTTTACTCTTGTTTTAAACCTAAACTTAACCTCAAAATATGAAAATAGATCATAAATATATTGTATTATTATAGTTATTGTTGTTGCCATTATTATTTTTATTATTATTAATAACAATATTATTTTAAATTGATCACATAAACAAAGCGTAAAAAAAAACGCAGGTCAACTCAATATTTTTTGCACAAAAATATTTATATTAATTTGTACTCATTACAACTCTCAGCTGTGGTTTCATTTCTATCCCCGCCAACAATTTTGCCCCAATTATTAAGTGTGTGTGTGTGTGTGTGTGTGTGTGTGTATAGAAGCACTTTTATTTCAAAAACATTTAAAATAGCATTTCTGCTACAGAATATTGTTAAACGCAAGACAATCTTCCATAGTTGAAGAAATCCTCATATACAGTAAAAGTTTACTGGTATACTTTTCATGCACGTTTCAATTTGTCGTGTCCCAGTGTGAAGAAGCTGAATAATGAATCACTTGTTCCTCATTTTTGCTTTGGATAAAAGTGTCTGCTAAATTAACAAATGTAAATAATTTACCTGATTTAATTAAGCGAACACAAAAATTATGGTTTGAAAAGTTGGACAAACTGCAGTAATCCAGAGGGATTCACTTCAAAATGAAACCTTTTAATGCAGTCCTAATAAGATATGACGTCAATGGACATTTCTCCCAGGATCTAATTATATAAACTCAAGTGTTTCAATGATATTTATTTCCATATCTTGGCCTTATTCTAGTCTATTATTCACCAACAAATCTATCGAGTAATACTCTTGTAGAGGTGGAGCGGTACTATACTAATCCTGTAATCTGAAATGAATTCACAGCAAAGTAATTAGCCAAATTTATTCACCAGCCTCCAGCACAAAGTTCTAATCAGCACGAATTTTCATAAGTTCTGAAAGAAAGTAGAAAATAAACCCAGACATCATCTTGTGATAATACGCCAGTGGCAAAGATGGCACCGTCGGTTGGTGTACAAGTTGTTATCAGCCTAAATTGAACATTTTGTGAAATTATCGCGGCTGTTTCCTTTAGGCACAGACAGACGGATTCATCATATGATATCGAAAGGAGGCAGTGAGGCTCTGCTGACGGCTCTGGTGAACTCAGCCCGAAGCTTCACGCCCAACTACACCATCCTGCTGCCGCTATTGCACCTGCTGGCCAAGGTGGGCCACCGAGGTGAGTGTTGGGGAGGCGGGGTTAGGAGAGAGAGGGAGGAGACACAGGAATGATTATTGGTGTAATTTCACTGACGACAATAGCCGTGTTTCCATTAACAATCATATGAAATTTCAAATTGAAAATGCACCCACTGGAGCCTCATCAATTTCGCAAAAAAAGCTTTTACACTCCCATGAGGTGGACAATTCGAAAAAGAAATATTTAGCAAAAACTGCATTGGATTTTTTGCTTTTATAGGTCACCTGGAGTATCCAAATGTCGATCATTCTTTAAAGTTGTCATGGTATGTTTGGACAGACGACGAGACAGAGGTCTTTATTAATACTGAATTCTAAACGACAAAAAAATGCAGATCAGAGGGAGAAACTGCCAAAAAGACCTCATATGTGGCTGGTCCTAAGTATAAGGCTGGAGACACACTGCAAGCGTGGCGTTTCTGTTGCCTGTCAGTCGCGGGGCGGCTGCCTGGCGTTTTCTCTGTCTTTGCACACCAGAAGCGTGTCTGACGCGGCGCTGCTGCTGCTATTAATGTACAGGGAAGCCCTATACTTCATGTTAAATATAAATATATTGCCTATTTATACAGCAAAGACAACGTCGGCAGTAGCCTATTGGCCATACATATCTATGGTATTGACGGCAAAATAGGCTACACAATATTTCGTTCTGTATTAACAGGTTTAATATTTCAAAATCGATAATTATGTTGTTTTTTATTTGCATTTATGTTAACCTACAGACTTTCAAACATGAAAATGTCATTTATTAATATGTATTCGTGTCAAAATGGCATATAAACATCTTTTCCTATGCTATTTCCTATGCTATGTCTCTTCTATTTGAAGCATGCACGCGGTTTCCACGCGGCTCGGGCCGCGCGTGAGCCGCAGGCAGTATGCAAACTCTAACCGCTTAACATGGGAGCCGAAATAAAAACGGACACGCCACGCAGCCGAGATGCTCACGGCACGCTTGCAGTGTGTCCCCGGCCTAAGGGAATTTCCTTGACTTTAATGCTTGAATAACACGCCATTTGGAATGTGTTATCGCGAGAGGAAATAAATAGTTGCATAACATTGGTTAATGAAAATGCAGTCTAATTAGACTTAGTTTTAGTTTTTCTAATTAGATTCTAAATTGTAGTTTTTTATGGACATTCAGAAAATATTGCAAAAGTTCTGTGTAAATCTGTAATGGAAACACAGCTAATGATTTGTATGTATGAATCTGGGCAATGCAAAACAACTCAATTGCAAATTTTATATTATTATGTATATAGTATTATAGTAGTTATTAATATATTTTTAATAAGCTTTTATTTTTATAACATTTCAGTTTTCATTTTTTTTAGCAATTGTATTTGCTCATTTAAATATTTATTTATTTTTATTTAGCTTAATTTTTTTAAAATTTAAACTAATTTAGTTTTAGTTTGACTAATTTTTGTTCTTTTTATTTAAGTGATAGTATTTTTTATTTAATTTAGTACACTTGCTTAATTCAGTTAGTTGTCAAGAAAACATTTCTACTTTTCTAATCAAATTTGTATGTATTTTTCTTTCTTATTTCAGCTTTATTTGAATTACCTTTTTAGTTTTTTTAACTATAGCAACAAACATATAAAAATATTTTATAAAGAGCATTTAAATATTATTCAGAAGTTTCACTGAAAAAAAAGATGGATATGGGAAACATAAACAATGACCACATTTTTAGCAAAATAATTCCTTTAACGTCAAATCTATTGGCTGTGATTTGTCATTTCGCCCAACATGTTAGCCTTTGGTGTTGACCAAAAATAACCTTGGTTGAACTCCAGTTCAATTTATCTATGGGAAGCAGTCATATTTCTTATTACGATTTATAATTTAGTCATCTTTAGTGCTGAGTGTTTCTGAATTCATTGGTGACTTGCTATAAATAGCACCTCACCAAAAATAGACGCGCCTCATATGCAGATTGCCCATAAGTCACATTTCATCTAGAGGGTGCAGACAGCATTTGTAGGGTCACTGTCGGGTCAGGTAAAAGCCCTCGATCCTGCGGAGTCAGAGGTCACCGTATAAGCACAAGCAGATCAGAGCACAAGCGTGGTCAATGTTTTCGATGTTGTGTAACTTAAGAAGTGAGCGTTTAATCCCTTGCTGGATCTTGTGTCTGTCAACATTCCACTCTTGCACTTTGATGTCTGTCCTAATGAACCTCTGCAGGGCATGTTTTCCTTCATCCTCACGTCTTCCTTTTCCATTTAGACAAAACATGTCTAAAAACAAACTCCATCTGTTGAGACCGTAAACTCATTCACAAGCCGGGACTTTTTTTGTGATCAAGCTGTTTTTGGAAACGCTTGTAGTCATGGTGGGCCTGCGGGATGTTGGGTCATGTGGTAGATTTGAATTATTTCTATAACGTTTCTCTCTGGGCAGTGAGGTTTTACAGACCACATTTTTCACCCCACACAGAGATTTCAATAATACATTTGCATTTACAAAGCAGAGATCATTTTCTGTTTCAAATGGTGCAATGATATGCACCGGTTTCCAGATGCATAAATAGTTGATATATATGTGGAAAATAGCGTCCTACAGCATTTTCGTTACTCTTCTTTTTCTCATCTTAAAAGGAAAGCTCACCCAAAAATACTGTCATTATTTACTAACCATAATGTTGTTCCAAACCTGTATGAGTTTATTCCTTCTGTGAATAAATGAATTAATACAGTAAGCATTTTTATACCACTTTTAGATACTACTCTACTATCAAAGAGCTTTACAATGGGATCAGTGGTCTCTCCTTAACCACCACCTGCAAAAAACTAAAGAAAATTGAATAGATGTACTGGTTGTTTTTTCTTGTACAACTTTTCCAATTGCAATTAATTATCTTTCATTTTAAATGAAGTTCCTTTAAGTTCCTTTGACTCCCCTAATATGTGATAAGTGATATTTTAACAAGAAAAAACTGTGAGGTTGGACTTCATTTATTGGGACTTGATCATGGAAAATGGTCTCAGTAAGACGTGGTTGGAGGAGAGTTTTGAAAAGGTGACTTTTGATCATCACATTAGATTGATTAAATAATTAATTGGTTGAAATACTGTACGTATCAATTCAATGTATACATTTAGATTACATTTTGCTGACATCTGATCCTTCAAATTAAATACTGCTAATCATTTAATGGCACTAATGAAAATATAATCTTTAGCAAATTTCACAATAAAATTGTATTCATTTAAAATGCTGCGGTCTAAATTCAGTTCAAGCATCTTTCATTCTTCATTTGAAAGTATTGATATTTTCACTGATCTACGCACCCAAAAAAAGGTTGAGCACTATCTTTAATTTATTTATAGCATTTTAAAATAGGGATTATAGTTTTTTTCTAGTGCTTTAATGTATTTAGACAAATTACTAAATAATTAAAAGATTAGTCAAATTTTATTGTCCATAACTAACTTAATGGCTCTTTGGTATGTACCAGAAATGTAATATTAGAGCCTATCTACTTACAGTATTTATTTATTTAAAAAGGAATTGTACACATTCAGTACATGAATGTGCATTAAAATGTAAATGGGGTCATTATGATTTCATGTTAACTTTAAAGGTGCAGTATGTAAGATTTTAAGATTAAAATTTTCACTTGAACAGTGTTATGTATTTGTTGACTTGCGCGTTTATATTATCCCAAAAATGTCCAACAATGTTTAAATCCAGAGAAATCAGCTATTTTAACTAGGACACGGACTGTGCCTTTCATTGCCTGTCAATGATGTAATATCAGCGCTATCCTTGATTTCCAGTTTTACTTTCGCAGAAACCATGGAAAACCAAAGATGCTTTGATACATTATGTGCTTTATTAGACAGGTGAGCAAATGTTTGGATAGTCGTTGACAAATACTAATCATTGTTATATAGCTCAATCTCTTATTGTTTTAATTGTTTTACCACGAGTATGTTTTTACCATGCCTCAGAGACATTATTTTTTCAAATGGCTATCATAGCATAATCAGAGAGAGCTTTCTTCATCATACAATATATTTTAATATATTTTTAATTAATTGCTTGTCATATTGCAATACAAGTCGGCAACTCCCATGGATCCACGCTATGACTTTGTTTTGAATAAGTGACCTCTAGCAGCGAAAATTACATATTGTGCCTTTAAATAGTTTAGGGCAGATCTTGTGCATCACTCCTGTTCTTGCATTCAGAGTTAAAGCGAAACTGATTTTGTATTTGATTTTGAAAGTGATGTCCCTTTGATATCCCAATTTCCCTATTAGACATCCAAGCAAATGTGGTTTTGATCTCCAAACCCAAGTAATCTGTTTCATCACTGCTGCCAACAGCTCAAAAATTTTGCCTTAGATCCCTGTAGTAAGCAAAGCACTGTCAAACAAGACGAATCAAATGTACATTTAATGAATGAGTCAAAGAGGAACATACTTTTCTTACTTCCCTTAGATCGTCAAATTGGTCTGAAAGCACAGAAGACAGATGCTGTTTTGGTGGTTCTGGGTTTGCTAAGGCAGAATGCAAAGAATGCCCGGAGAGCTGCAGCCTGTCTTTGGGTCCTCCGAGTCTTCTGCTCTTCTGGTGAGTCACATCTAAAATCAGTTCATTTTTGCCTGCCTAAGCTTCAAGCTATTCATGATTTAAAGTAGATGCAGGACTGTACATCATTTCTTTTGTACATATCACTGATGCTACAGAGGTTGAATGTTTTGTAGCACAGGTTAACACAATTGTAGCACAAGTATAAAACATATGTTACATCTCATAAAACAACCACAAGTAGCACAGTTCGTTGCTTAAACAGGCAGGTGACTGGCAAAAGGACTGATAATGTCTCATACGGGGCACGCCAGTAGGCCTATCGCGATAGTCGATAAATCAATTAATCTCACAATAAAAAAAATGAGCTCGATAATTTTTCCAGCCATTTGCATGCTTTTTTGTTTTCCTCGTCGTTGACTGCGCGCACCTCGTCCGTTTGGGGAAGAGTTTATACATGAAGCGCAGACCTGGTGCGGCGTGATGAGACGTCTTTCTCGGCCAGCAGATTCGTCTGGAACTCATGGCTCTTCGGTTGCAGAGCCACACGCAATGTTACGAAATTTGACGTGCACAACGGCAAGCGAAATGGGGTCTCGGGCACTCCGCGTCGACGTCATTTTTGCCGCGCGCACCCTTGTGCTCGAGCGGACGCGTCGTGTATAAACGAGGCTTAAAGCTACACTGAAGTTTAATAAACGCAAGTTGATTCTTCAGTTCAATCTTTGTGTGCTAAAAAGGCACATGAGTTCCTGTAAAGACAGCAATACACATTCCCCCTTTTTTGCCAAATAAATGAAAAGCATGTCATCAATGTCTTCTCTCTTGCTGTATCAAAATATAACTTTCCTCAGAGATGGTCAAGTTCAGTTTATGCATGATTAGGCTATGATATAAAAAAATTTTTTTAATACTGTATCCTAAATTCTGGGTAATTAATATATCATATGCTGAAGTACATTTCTAGATTAAAAAAACTAAAAAAACAAGAACCGTGCAGAACGGAAAACCGTGATACGAACCGTGGGTTTTTTGAACCATGACGCGCCTAATATGCTCCTAAAACACAATCATCCGTTGCAGTTTTCGTCCATTTTATTTATTGTTTTTGGTACTTATTTAAATGCATTTTTTTTTAACAGACTGAGAGTCCATGCTTTTATTGTTTTTGGTTGTTTTGTTCATTGATTGTGGTTATTTAAAATATTTTCCATTTTTAGTGTTAAATAGTCTTTAGAAATTAAATTGTATAGATCTTTGAAAAGGTGTACCTGCATTTTTATGCCATTATCATTATTTTAGATGAAAATGGTCTCAGAACGACAATATTATCATTTATCGCAATAATTACTTGGCCAATTTATCGTCCAGCAAAATTTGTTATCGTGACAGGCCTACACACCAGACAAGAAAACAACTCTTAACAAGAAATCTTATCAGACAAACATTTTGTTGTTGTTGTCCATTTTGTTAATATAGCCCAATATATCTGACTAAAATCCAACGACATAATTTACAATTCAACCTCACAACAACATTAAAATTAAGTCAAATTAAATCTACATTAAATCTCATTTTTATTCATGGCGATAACATGGAAAATGTCATGTGTAGTGGATGATTTCTGACATCTGTTAATAAACTTTTAAAATAAAAATGCCATGAAATGAACATTATAACCAGTAGATGGCTGCAGAGGACTACTCATTAGCTTTATTTTCACAGATAATTATTTTCACAGGTTAATGACAAATGACTATTGTAGCAAACTATTAGTTGTTAGTACTTTTGTTGTTTTGAATTATGATAGTGTAGTACAGGAAAAGTCACAAAGTCTCATGCCATTTAGATGAAGGGAACTTTTTTTTCCCATTAAGCCCAGACCCCAACAGTCTGGAAGGATTCATTATTTAATAACTGTGATTACATGCAAATACAAAATAATCTTGAATAGCTTATTGAAAAAAAACTTTAACAGTAGAAGCTGCTAAATGTATTCAGCCAATACAGACTCTTTTTGTTCACTGAGCTATTTTGGCATAAGCTTGTCAGATGTTTTGTCCATTTCTTTGCAGTGGTTATCGCTGTCAATCACAGCAATTTTAGGAGGGACTCTCGGAAGAATTTAGTGGAATCACTCCAGTAATTAAATGTGTCTGTCAGTAGCTGGTCATCTGCATGACAAACTAAAGTTTTCTTTAAATTATGAATGGATTATATGTAGAAAGTTAGAAAAGAGTGCCCAGTTATAGCGTGCATGAGCTCACGTGAAAATTTAAACTACACACCGCACAATGAATCACATTTACATCGTACGTAAGCTTTGGTTTTATGATGAGCGGATTTGCCATTGTATAGGTCTCAGTAATATTGTAAAATATTACTACTATTTAAGATGACTGTTTTTTTTTTTTTTAATATATTTTTTAATGTGCTGCTTAAGATTTCCTTGATACTTTTTTTAAAGTTCAAAAGAACAGCATTTATTTGAAATAGTTACTTTTGATCAATTTAATACATCCTTGGTGAATAAAGTTTTTATTTTTAATTATTTACTCACTCCATACTTTTGAATGATAGTGTAATTGAAAACGGTTCCCAACAATTTAAATTTCACAATCCCTAAAAGTGCCTTTTTCCACACTAAAAACAGTCGTTTTTGTTTTCTTGTTCCATCACCTTTCTTTCTGCATTTATAACAGCTTTGTTTGCTGCACATCTGTTCAATTTCATTATATCCATGGTTATTTCCCCATCTTTTATAGCATATTTCCAGCTATAGAGCGTTCAGGTGAAATTGCAAACCAAGTGTTACTTATTGTGCCATTTGCTTTGGAACTGCATTACTGCTGTATTTATGCACCTGCCGTATTCAAATCTAACTTAAAGATGAATATATTGTGTTTTTGCTCTACATGGGGTAGGAGGACCTTTGATTTACTATTGGCATGCGTTTCCACTAGTGCTTGTTTTGTGGAAAATGTGATAACGGGTAACCGGCCATAAAATGCAAATCAGCCTTTGTTGTATTTTATTTCAAATGCAGTCGTCTTCTCGCTGTATACGGAGATGATAGTGTGGGGTCTGTTTATCAGTTATGTGACAGCTATCCTAAGAATGATACCAGCACTGGAAGTTCAGTTCTCAGGTTGTGACCGTGAGAAATGCTCCTTTCAGTTATCGTTCCAAAAAGGCCTCCAAAAGTCTTCTTTCATGCTTTATCATAAAAGCTGAAATATCTCTCTCTCTTTTTTTGAAAGACTAGAGGTACAGCCTGTGTGCTCTGGGATGCAGAAGAGATTCCTCTATAGCGACCATCAGTGTTTATGATGCTAGGTAGCCTTGTAGCAAGCACAATATATTAATAGAAGAAATATCATCTGGGCACATGCCTTGTTTATAAGGATGAAGTTTGGATTTCGTGGTCTCTTAAAATTCTCCCTTGAGTCCATCCAAGATTGACAGGGGTATCCGGTATACGGCACTATGAAATGTGATATTTTCTGGGGTTCAGCAATGTTGCAAAGACTTTTATTGTTGTGTTAATCACATGTCTGGTGTTTTAGTGGCCACAGCCGACTTGCTGGGGAAGAACCGAGGGCTGGATGTGGTCTTCAAGCTTATATCTCCACACACCACCAAGCACTTACGCACCGTCAGGTGAGTATTACATTTCATGTGGGTGCGTCATTGGTGTATGCTGATCTTGCTCCAACTTGACAGTAAAAGAGTTCTGCGTGCTGGGAAGGCTGGTTGTTACATTAATCACTTTCATGCTTACATTAGTCAAAATCATTTTCTATTATATGTGTGTGCGTGTGTGTGGGCATGTTTTTGTGACATATGAACACATGGACACAAAAGTGTATAATGACATGGGTATGACATAGGTATTACAAGGAGAGGGTGAAATATGAGGACATTGGCCATGTCCCCACTTTTCATTGGCCATGTCCCCACACTGCGTGCGTGTGTGTGTGGATGTAATCCTTCACCACAAAACAAGTCATAAGTAACACGGGTAAAAATGGGTTAAAATTATCGATTTTTCTTTTATGCCAAAAAATCATTTGGATATTAAGTAAAGATCATGTTCCATGAAGATATTTTGTAAATGTATATAAAAATGTGTTGCTAAGGACTTTATTTGAACTACATACATCAATGGAAAGGTTATTTATTCAGCTTTGTATAAATCTAAATTTGACCCCTTTGACTGGTTTTGTGGTCCAGGGTCACATTAGTTCTAATGTGGGATTCATATAATAAATAAATAAATAAATGAATAAATAATTGTAACAATTTCTTGCATTTAAATAACTTGCAATGTGCATGGCCTTAAAAGTCAGACTGCTGACCTTCTGGTGTTGGAGGAATTTGAAATCATATATTTTATATATATATATATATATATATATATATATATATATATATATATATATATATATATATATATATATATATATATATATATATATATACATACATACATACATACATACATACATACATACATACATACATACATACATACATACACACACACACACACACACACACACACACACACACACACACACACACACACACACACACACACACACACACACACACACACACACACACACACACACACACACACACACACACACACACAAGAAGGTCAGCAGTCTGACTTTTAAGGCCATGCACAATGCAAGTCTCTTTCTCACCTGCAGGCGCAACCCGACTCACCTTGCTATAATAAGGGCCACAGCATAATCCTAATGTCAAATCCATGAAATAGCAGATGTTCTGGTAAATATTAGTGCTCCAAGGCTGAGCTTGTTTGTCAAACATAGCAAGGTGGCAAGGCCTTATTTTCTTTTCTTTTAAACCAGTGTCAAAAATGGTTTCTAGTTTTTAGTCTAAAATATTTAGCTACTTAATTGTTTCTCAGATGAACATGTGTTTTCCCTGCACAGGAAAGCAGGTGGGTTCTTTTGAAATTAGTAGACCGACTGTAGGGGGTTTTGTGTTTTGTTTGCTGCGCTGCATGTGGCATGACAGATTATCAAACCAAAAATGCGGCCCTCGTGCACTGGTCTAGTATAAGCCGTGTCTTATATTGTAACTCATAGATCAAATCCAGTCCTGGGAAATTTGCATGCACAATACAACTCATTTTAGCAGCCATGCTCATTGAAATGCCCAGAACATGCTTGCTTACAGGGGTTTGGCAACTGCACGCTGCATAGATATGTGTAAGCCAGGCGCTGATTGGCAGTTACTAGCCTAACTTTGGTAAACAGTGCTTGACCTGCAGTGACAGGAAACGCATTCCTACATGAAGTGTACTGCACTTGTTGAGTGTGTCTTGATGCTGTACAGAGCAGCAAGCCCTGATCCAAGCTGTGTTCTTGGATTTAAATCCACTAATCAGGGTCCCTATGCAGTGTACACTGTGTAGGGGATATCAGGAGAACTGCATTTCACTATTAACTACAACTTTTGCCTCAATAAACAATATTTATAGTTAGTGGGTAGTTGTTAAGTTTAAGCATTAGGTAGGGATGTATAATATGGTCATGCAGAATAAGGCATTAATATGTGCTTTATATGTAGTAACTGTCCTAGTAATATGATATGCATGATGATAAGGAACTAGTTAATAGTAAGATATGGACCCTAAACTAAAATGTTACCAAAAGTTTGCGTAGTATTGAAGTGGCAAACAATGACATAGACATAGATTTCCTTCTGCTGGAATTCTGTTACATTAAATTAAAAGAATTGCTGGTCTTGAAAGGGTTCCAGATATTATCATCTGACAGATAAAACACTGCAGACATGCTGTTGGCAGCAGACTAGCCTTGTTGGGTAACTGTAGAGAGCCTAGAGAGGGCGCTGTACTTCCTTCTGCCAACTGTTGGAAAGCTGGACAGATTCCATATCGTGTTGCTGATGGCTCCCTGCACGCATACGACGGATTACAGCAGAATGGCATCTAATTAGAACGCTCTCTTGTACACTTCCTGTCGTGTGGGACGCACCAGAGAAGAAAATCTGCATGTGCACCAAGCCGGCAAGCACATGCATCAGATGTGGGTGTAATCCAGTTCTAGACTTACATTCAATATTGTTGGTTTAATTTGACATTATCTGCCTCAGAGCTGTGCCCCTGGAGTTAAGCAGCCAGAGAGGGTCCTTAGGTTATCACACGGACTCGGAGAGGCATTGATTAGCTCTAGTCTTTAGTTCCGATTTAAGAGCAGCTACAACATCGGCAGAAGCTCTGGACACTAATTGGTCTGGCCATCAATTAGACAGTGATGCTTCACTTAACCTGTTGGCAGTGAACACCAAATTAACAAGAGAATGAGGCAAGATAGCCTGGCCCTTCGGAGACTAGCGGAGACAGGCTGTGTTCAGAATAACATACTAGCATTCTATTATTTCTGCAGTAGGCTTGTACAGTAGTAATACTGTGGACAATGCAAAGTAATGTTTGAAATGGTAACAATAGTATGAGGAATATTCACTATTAACTTTGACTTTTGCCTCAATGAAATCCTAATTTACTGCTTATTAATAGTTAGCAAGGTATTAAAGGAACACTGCACTTTTTTTTTGAAAATAGGCTCATTTTCCAAGTCCCTAAGAGTTGAGTTTTACCGTTTTTAAATGCATTAAGCCGATCTCTGTATCTGGCAATAGTACTTTTAGCATAGCTTAGCATACATCATTGAATCATATTAGACCATTAGCATCAGTGCTCAAAAAAAAAGTACCAGTTTTTTGCCTATTTTCCAACAAAAGTGAAGTCTTCCTTTAGGGGATGTAGAATAAGGTCATTAAAAATAAGGCATTAATATGTGGTTTATAAGTGCTAATAAACAGCCAATATCCTAGTAATTTGCATGCTAATAAGTTAATAGTGACAGTTGCACCCTAAAATAAAATGTGTGTGTGTGTATATATATATATATATATATATATATATATATATATATATATATATATATATATATATATATATATATATATATATATATATATATATATATATATATATATACTCACCTAAAGGATTATTAGGAACACCTGTTCAATTTTTCATTAATGCAATTATCTAATCAACCAATCACATGGCAGTTGCTTCAATGCATTTAGGGGTGTGGTCCTGGTCAAGACAATCTTCTGAACTCCAAACTGAATGTCAGAATGGGAAAGAAAGGTGATTTAAGCAATTTTGAGCATGGCATGGTTGTTGGTGCCAGACGGGCCGCTCTGTATGCGGCAGTCCTGTGGGTGAAAATACTTTGTTGATGCTAGATGTCAGAGGAGAATGGCCCAACAAGCTGATAGAAGAGCAACTTTGACTGAAATAACCACTCGTTACAACCGAGGTATGCAGCAAAGCATTTGTGAAGCCACAACACGCACAACCTTGAAGCGGATGGGCTACAACAGCAGAAGACCCCAACGGTTACCACTCATCTCCACTACAAATAGGAAAAAGAGGCTACAATTTGCACAAGCTCACCTAAATTGGACAGCTGAAGACTGGAAAAATGTTGCCTGGTCTGATGAGTCTCGATTTCTGTTGAGACATTCAGATAGTAGAATCAGAATTTGGCGTAAACAGAATGAAAACATGGATCCATCATGCCTTGTTACCACTGTGCAGGCTGGTGGTGTTGGTGTAATGGTGTGGGGGATGTTTTCTTGGCACACTTTAGGCCCCTTAATGCCAACTGGGCATCGTCTAAATGCCACAGCCTACCTGAGCATTGTTTCTGACCATGTCCGTCCCTTTATGATCACCATGTACCCATCCTCTGATGGCTACTTCCAGCAGGATAATGCACCATGTCACAAATCTTGAATCATTTCAAATTGGTTTCTTGAACATGACAATGAGTTCACTGTACTAAAATGGCCCCCACAGTCACCAGATGTCAACACAATAGAGCATCTTTGGGATGTGGTGGAACGGGAGCTTTGTGCCCTGGATGTGCATCCCACAAATCTCCATCAACTGCAAGATGCTATCCTATCAATATGGGCCAACATTCCTAAAGAATGCTTTCAGCACCTTGTTGAATCAATGCCACGTAGAATTAAGGCAGTTCTGAAGGTGAAAGGGAGTCAAACTAATACAATATTTGTGTGGTGTACCTAATAATCCTTTGGTTGAGTGTGTGCATATATATAACATAATATAATATAACGTTTGTGTATTTGTATTTATATTTCCATTAATACAAATGATGCAAAATAAATTGTGCGGTCATGAAGCTTCTTTTTTGCATGAAAATGTATCATCTTCCCATGCATAAAAAATATGGCTTCCAAGCAACAGTTTCTTGTGTGCACATACTGTAAAAGTTCCTCATTTCACTTTAGGGTCTCTGAAGTAGTATTTAGGGTCTCTGAAGTACTATGCAGTGTTTATGACACTAATCAGTATAAGGAAGATTTTTTTTTTTAAAGTGGTCATGACGTGACATTGACTTTGGGGAAATCAAAGTGCGATCTTTTGGCATATAATATCATTAATACATCCTGTAAGTTCCATAACTTAAAAAGTCCTCATCAATAAAATAAACCAATAAGCCCCAAGAAGCCGTGGTTTACAGTGAATTTATAACAGCCAAGGGGTGTTGTTAGGCATGACACGGAGAGGATATAAAAGCATTTATATAATCACGCTGTAAAAAAACTTTGTTTGAACCAGCGAGGACCCCGCTATAGGGATGGGATGGTACAAAATTTAATATTACGCTTATAGTGACCAAAATTATCACATTTATCAATGTTATCATGGTTTTGTTTAAAAGTGGAATACGATTTACGATACGATACGATCGTAATACGATACGATTTAAAACAATCTCAGTTCAATATGTCCCCGTAATTATTTATGGGGTAAAAAAAAAAAAAGTCTGTGTAAAAAGTTTACAACGAATATACGTTATTATCCCTTAAATGTCTATAATAAAATCTAATAATAATATAATAATAATAATATAATAAAACTTGTTTGTTTGTCTTTGGTTCAAAGCCAAATGCTGTGAACTTTTCTTCACTGAAGTTTCGCTCATTTTTGTGTCCAATTATTCCCCAGATGTAGTTTTTGGTATTGAGGTCAAAGTTAATTTCCTTTGCGTTCGTGATACAACAGTGGGTGATGATGATCACGAAGAAGACTGCAGATATGAAGTGCTCCTCCTATTGCCATGACTTTATTTTTGCATATTCTGCACACAGGGTGACCATCCTCGATTAAGTTTCCCCCAGAACTTTTGTAAAAGCCAAAATATGACACACCTCACATTTGGTTCTTTTAAAAGGCTGAAAAATCTCCCGAGCGCTGTCACTGCCTTCTGCCATTTCTTCTTGTTCAAAAAACAATGTTGCTTGATGTGTCTGCGCCAGACTGGTGCTGGTTGGACAGGATTTAACACGAGTTTTCAAAGTCATGATAATCAAACAGTCTTAATGATAATTACATTTTAAACGATAATACTAACCATCAGTACATGGTACTTATGTGGTTTTAGTGGTTTATAGTGTAACCATCCCATCCCTACCACAAACAATAACTAATGGATTTCATTTGCAAACCGTTAATGGTAGTTTAATTCATAATTAATAATCCTAGTCATTTTCAAACAACGCTTTATTATAATGGCTGAGTTTATCTGGACACTTGCCAAAACTCCTGTTATAGTGATGCTCTTACACTACACAATAAATCTCTTACTGTATTTGCATTGTTAGTTATGGTGAAAGCATTCAACAGATCTGCTCAATGCTCATCACTGCAACATTCCCTGTGATGGGAATAGATCTATAATAATTCATTTCAACAGCTGTAATAGTAAAAAATTGTTCCACATGTAATACTTATTTCATATGCAAAGATGCCAGTCATATAATTTACACTGAAGTCTCACAGCAGACACGCTCCTTCAAACAGAACACTCAAATCAGAGGACTAAAATTAGGAAGGAAAATAGCCATTTATTTCTAAATTATGACAATGTTTTGATGTAAAAATCATGTTATCATTATAAGTGCACCTCAGATCAACAGGAAATCCAGTTTGGATGCTTTTGTGATTTATATATTTCACCTTTTAAACACTTCAATGAACTGAACGGTCTGTGAAAGTTGCACTCTTGGATTCAGTATCCCCTTTGGAAGGACTGTTTTGCCCACACTGATTTCATGTAAACTCAGAGTATAAATGTCATAAGCTGTTACTTTCACACATGCAATCCCTTAAGACTGCTGAAAACACTTCAGTATCACTTGAAAGCCTATATCTCTGTAATACATACATTGGTTAAAAACGGCCTCTGAGGCCTTTACAGTGCGCTGCAAAGTGTTCGAATGTTGAGAATTTCTCTCTGTTCACTCTCTGATGAATATGAAAAAAACAAAATCCACAGGCAGAACAGATCAACAGATCTTCCATATTGTCAAATTTGTCTGCTGGCTTTCTGCTGACAGCCTGGCCTCATTGCTTAAATCCCTGCGGAACATCCGTGCACTGATGCTCGTAGTCCTACCGACTGATACCGGTTGTCATTTCAAAGAAGCGACAAGCCGTTTGCTTGGGGAAACAATGGCATTTGCCTGCCGCTGAAATTGCAAGACGCCGTTGTTTGCATTAATATCAGCAGCGTGACTCAAAGACTCTGACAGCGGCAGCGGCGCGATATGATATGATTTCTTTATGAAGCTCCCCGAGTCCACAAACAGAGAGGCTGCGGGTAAAACGGCTTGACGATACTGAGCACAGAATAGCAGTTTTGCGTCAGCGAGCTCCCGTCTGCTCAACCGCTGTGCTGTTTGTACTCTCTTGCAGTTGGTGAACAGGGAGTGACATATTGTCTCTGTGATGGAGCCTAACAATGTTGCTCACTGTAGGGGTCCGGCTACATACTGGTGTATGTCAATGAGGTTTTCAAGATTTACAATGCCATGGTGTGACCAGAGACACAGAGAGAGACAACAAATTAGATGAAGTCTTGCCTAACCAGTCACTAACTGTCTGTCTGTCTTATCATAATGTTTGTTTGTTCTATCTATCATTCGTTCTGTATAACATTTGTTTGTTCTATGTACTGTTTGTTATTTTATCTGTCATTCTGTATTTCATCCACGTTATCAGTAACACTTTACAATAAGGTTTCATTTGTTAACTACGATATTTAACATGAACTTACAATGAAAATATTTCTAAATCATTTATTTTATAAAGCATCTCAGTTCATGTTAAAGTGAGGCTAAAGACTACAGCCAGTAGGGGGAGCTATTTCCACATGTTTTCAACCTGTCCAATTGGGTGTGAGATCGTACTCACAGCGTTTGCACCTCGGGCAGCCGCGGTCATTCATGTAAACAGAAGTGAGTGTTTCAACTTCTCAAATGAATTCCTATGAAAGTTAAGCTTCCAAGGGCATGAGCTAGAAACGCGCCAGAATGAACACGCGCTGTGAACATATGCCGCGGCCGCGCTTACCTCAGCTCTCGTGATCGTAATCTGACTCCTGCTGCATTTGTGTCGTGACACTGAATCGGCTCTCTCACATTATATTGAACAGACACGTTCAATTTTTTATTGTAATGTCTCTGTTCTCTAACTGAACTGATTTTATTCAAATGAATGTGGTGGGCAAATAATACAGTGATCCAGTAGCGGTGGCTTTGGGAGGAGCAGTGAAGCAAGTGCATTCTGGGAGTTGTTGTCTTTCATCCCCAATAGACAAAAATACATATTCTGTCTTTTCTCAGTCTAGAAGGCACCACATTCAAATATACACAAATAAATATATAAATATGCAAAAATAATTTCACATTTCTACTACATTAATGACCCAGTTTAAATACAAAGCGTAATGCTAAATCACTGAAGTAACCCTTTAAAGCAGCACTAGGTAACTTTTCAACCTTCATAATATATTTTTTAAGACTCTTGTGATGATAAATCGACTTACAATAGGTTGAATGACATGTCTGCCATAGCCTGATGGGGTCTGTATCGTTTTTAATCGTACTTTTAAACTTCGGGTTTCGGGTAGTAACCCGAGAAAAAGAAAAGAACTACAAAATTCGACTGCTTTACGGCATATACGTCACTTCCACCAACACACACACTTCCTTACATTCGGACGTGCGAGCCCAACTTTGTTCGTCGGATAATATAGTCATGTCCGAAGCAGCAGAGACAAATAAGAAAGAAAAGGTTTTGTTGGAGGAAAGCAATAAGAGGAAATGATAAAATGATGGGATTAAAGGCAGGACGAGGATCAAAATGTGACCAGCGTTTGCTCGTCGGCGTGAGCTGAAGGAGGCGTGCCCGACCGATGTCCTGCTTGTTACGGTGAGCTACCACTCAAACATTGAACTGAAGTATCATATAGATTCTGTAAAACGGTAACCAATAGACTACTATAATGACACTGGCTTGTAAACGTGAGCATCGTGATTATTTGGCGTTTGAAAAAAACAAAACCCATGAAATTATATTCATATGACATGCTGAAACATAAGCCACTAACTGTAACGTTACCTGGGATGAAGACATTTCACACGTGCCGCCAGAAGTGCTGCACCGACCCGCGGGACGCTTTTATGAAGTTGTTTGGCCCGCACCGCACCACTGTATATATTTTTACAACACGCCGCGCACCCGCGACCATTAAATAGACATACGGGGTCCGCGGGTTATGAGACGACCCACGCATCACTAGTTCAGGGCTATCAGGGTTGTCATGTCAACAAATGCATGCGCGATGGCATCCCCTGTTGTAGGATTACAGATCTTACGACAGTAGTTGAGGACATTATTTTTTCCAAACTGTAGGGGGACCCCGAGAGCAAAAGTAGCCAAGTGGGGCTTTAAACTCTTTAAAAATTTACTAGTACATTATTCAAATTGAATGCTGTATCTGTTAACAGTTAATTTTACAACAATGAATAAGTACTGTAATGTATGTATTGCTCGTTGTTAGTTAATATTAATTGCATTAAAGTGATAGTTCACCCAAAAATGATTTACTAACCCTCAAGTCATCCTAGGTGTATATGACATTCTTCTTTCAGACGAATACAGTGTAATACTAGCCTGACAAGCCAGACCCACATCAAGATGTTTGGTCTGGAAACTCACCATAGACAGGGCTCAATCTGAGGGGCGGGATAAACGGTTGTCTTTCAAACTCCCTCTGCACGCGATAGGATAGCGGTACACCAACCGGAGCAACGGCGGTGAAGGGGAGCTCGCTGACTGATTAAACATTCGCCGTATCCGGTCGGCTAAACTCCGAACACATCTTCCCTTTTTAAGAATGACTTCAGTGCTGCTCTTTGTTCTTTTCTCAGAGGAAAGCTTAACTCCAAGTCTTCCGGAGGCGCGGGCAGAGCTGATTCGAAAGACCGCCGCCGTTCGCCAGTTTCTGTGTTTACTAGAAGACTGTGTTACTAGAAGCACGCAAACGCAACTCGGCCGTCGTCATTATGGCCCCGCCCGCCGACTCTATAGCCTACCTACACGATGTGATTGGGCCGTCCAGATACTGAGGAATACAGCTCAGATAGGAATTGAGAGTTGCTAGACCACACTTGCGGGCAAATTAAATTTGCTGCCGCTAGGGTGCGTCTAGATTTCTAGGCTAGTGTAATACAGGAGTTGCTTAAAAAAATGTCCTGGCTCTTCCCACCTTTATAATGGCAGTGAATGGCTGTTTCTGTTTTGAAAGTGCATCTATCCATCATAAAAATGCTCCACACGGCTCTAGGAGGTTAAGAAGGGCTTTCTGAAGCTAAACGATGTGTTTGTGTAAGAAACATATCCATATTTAAAACTTAGAAGAGCCAGGACATTTTTTATATAACTCAGATTGTATTCGTCTGAAAGAAGAAAGATAAATGGGGTAATTTTCATTTTTGGGTGAACTAACCTCAACAACTGGAACCTACTGTAAAGTGCTAACACATCTTTCGTTTCTTCAGTCTATTTAGTATATTTAAAGAAATGTAAAAAATAAATTTCTTTACATTTGAATTAACTTTCCTTTCTTGCATTCAAATATATTTCTGCATGCTGTTTGGTACCTTGATTCGAATTCACTAGGACCCCGTGGGTCCTTAAAAAGTCTCAAATTCCGTTTGATCAAATTTAAGGCTGTAAAAAGTACAGCACAAGTAAATGTTATAAGAAAAGTCTTAATTATCATTTGAAGAGGTCTTTAATTTGGGAACAGAAAAATAAGAATCACGATATGGCTTACAGGCTCATTCAGTGCAGTTCGCAATCAACAAATTGCACAGATTTATGCCAAGCAATTGCAGATTGCTAATGTTTTACTGTTGATGAATTAGACCATTGTTTAACTTATGCTGTTCATATCACATGCAAACTTGTCGCTTTTCAGAGAAATTTGCCATTCCAGTAAGTGCAGCTGCTTTATATACTTGGGTTACAAGGGTAAAAGTTATATTTCTACTGTTCAGAGTGTGAATTTGCATTTTCATTCAGCCCACAGCATTCACACGGTGTTGTTAACCGGTGGAATTTAAATATAATAATTTCTAATTGCCTCATTCCATTTCTTAACAAATGGTTTAATTTTTGTTTGAGGTTTTTACAGCCATTTTATGGTTTTAGGATGTTACGGTAGACATCGTGCTTTCCCGCCCATATGGTCTTAATTTTATTTGTGATCTTAATTAATTTGATTTTTAAAACCCAAAGAGACCCTGAATTCAGGAATTCAGACATTCTTAAATCAAATGAGATTAGAATTGACCAGATCCAAGCTTTCTCACTTTGTGTGGAACTTGCAGCAGATGGTCAGTGAACAAAGCGTTTGAGACCGCATGATGCACAACAAAGAATGACAGAGTCTGATAATTGAATGACAAGGGCAGCATTTAAAGCCAGATACCCCATGTAGATAATAGGCCCAGTGTTGTTGTTCACAATGCATGTGGTTTGAACACACATGGTCTCGACATTGATCTGCTCAGTGTCGTGTCTCGATCCCACCGGTGATGATAACGTGGTCCTTCGCTGCAGTGTGAACCCTATCAAAACTCTCCATGATGATTTCAATTGTGATGTGATGAGAGTTGATATTGGCTAGAATAGATAATGACGTTTGTGAGGATGGCACAAAGGAGTCTGTTGTGCTGTGTACATGAAGGACCGAGATACACTTCTTATTGTTTGAAGAAAAAGGAGCTAAGAGTCCAATCATATAAGGTGCAGAATGAAACGGTTAATGAGCTAAAATGAGAGGTACAGAACCAGGCCGTTTCTGCAGCATTTGCAGATTTTGACCATTAAGAGGCTCTTTAACCATAGACTTTTACAAGTTGTTATCAGGGTATGCATTTGCAAATGAAATAGATTTGACAGTTGGTGGATAATCCTAAATTGAAATGAGCAAATTTAGTAAGCATACTTTTGAACTTGTGTATGCGTTTGTTATTTAGTACCAATTCAAGGAGCATAGTCAATATCAAGACTGTGAGCCTGTGCTTATGTTTTACTATAAGTTTCACAGTATACCGTATTTCAGACTTTTACATATTTAACAGGTGTGCAGTGTTTACTTCATTTGATCATTTTATATTATTCTTGCCATAAAATTTACTTAGCATGGGAGCATTATAGGGTTAGTTGACCCAAAAAGTCTGTCATCATTCACTCACCCTCATGTTATTCCCAGCCAGTATGAATTTCTTTCTTCTGTTGAACACAAAATAAGATGTTTTAAAGAATGTTGGTAACCAAATAGTTGAGTAAGTGATGACAAAATTGTCATTTTTAGGTGACCTTTCCCTTTAAAAGTGGCAGCCAATACAGCTAATACATGGATTTATATGCTATATGTTAATGTTTTATGCCGCGCATTTCATCAGTTAATAATTTTCTGTCCTTGTTTGTAACACTTTTGTAGATCCTGCATATGACATTTCGATCTATGTATCTGTCTATGAATTAAGAAAACGTTGAGCACTTTCTAATTCCTTCCTTCATTTTAGTTAAAATGTGAACAGTTTGTAATAATTTGTAATACATATATGAGATGAATACATAAAAAGTGGCCACGATTTAAAGAAAACAATGGGACAGATGGAACGAATGGGAAGTTGGGAAGTTGGGTTCTGGCTTAATCTCAAGTGGTTTTCTTTCTTTCTTTCTTTCTTTCTTTCTTTCTTTCTTTCTTTCTTTCTTTCTTTCTTTCTTTCTTTCTTTCTTTCTTTCTTTCTTTCTTTCTTTCTTTCTTTCTTTCTTTCTTTCTTTCTTTCTTTCTTTCTTTCTTTCTTTCTCTCTTTCTCTCTTTCTTTCTTTCTCTCTTTCTTTCTCTCTTTCTCTGCTGCTTTTTCATCTCAGAAACTCAAAAACGTAGCTTGCTCTCTCCTCATATTTCAAGACATTGAATTGTGTCACCTGGCAGGCCAGTGGCGATATTTATTGGCAGATTGTTGCAAAGCCATTCATAATTATTCTACGTTTGCCCCCTGTGCATTGGGTTCAGGAATATGGAGACTATGCTGAATCAGCAGCCTTGTCGCTGCAAGATAAATACTCATGATCACAATGACAGCAATCTTTTTTTTCTGTTTTATTTTATTTTTTTTATAAGGCAGCAGTCTCCACCACCCTGCCAATGCTAAGTGCAACTGGAAGTGTGCCCATGGTACTTAGTTTTATGTGTGTTCAGAGGGGGGGTAGAATGGTGCGCGTATGACGCAACTGCGGAATTGAAATGCCTCATATACATTTTTTTTAATGTCATATGTGTTTTCTTTTGTTTCACAGGGCAGCCGCTGATGCTTTTGCTGCAATGTTATGCTCAAGTAAGTTTCTTTTCTCTTTTCGCTTTTATGATGTGAAGGCAAAGTATGGTAACCTTAAAGTTAGTGGACACACACTTGAAGTACACACTGCAAACTGTAGACACACACAAGAGATTATTTCTTATATAATAAATAATACTGTCTTTACCTGGATGATAACTGTCATTACCTTTTGTTGATGTGATGGTTGTTCTTGAGTCCCTTGTTTGTCCTAAGCAGTTAAACTGCCCAATGTTCTTTGGAAAAATCCTCCAGGTTCTGCACATTCTTTGGATTTCCAGTTTTGACTGATTTTGAGAGCCATATTTTTGAAGACAATTGAGGGACTCAAACACAACAATGGCAAAAGCTACAAATATTCACTTATTCTCCAGAAGGAAAAACGATGCATTAAGAGCCAGGGGGTGAAAACTCATGAGCAGGACGAAGATATGTAAAATTGTCCTCATTTTTGTTTAAAGGTTAATACTGTCCTTCAGACACTATAGAAGATAGTTTCCCAGAAGACAAACTAAGTACAATTTACCCTGATACCCAAATTCTAAAAAAGCCCCCCGCTTAATACATCATGTTTCCTTCTGGAGCATCAGCGAATGTTTTCAGCCTAGTTTAAATTTTAAGGAAAAAACAAGGGACTCATAAACAACTATCACAAACATAAAACAGCCATGGATCATCTAGGTTAAAATAAAGAAGAACACACTTCATAGATGGTCCTGCAGGGGGCAGTGTGACTCTGCGAGTCTCGTCCTGTGCTCTCCCGTTGAGAACACAGGCGCTGCACCTGTTGATGCTCTGCAGTCAGTGAGCCTGTGAATAACGTAATGCTCTGTGGGGCTTTTAGGAGCCTCCTCTAAAAGAAACACGTCTGGCCAGTGATGCCGCAATTAATTCTCCTCCGTCGTGCAAAGCTTAGTTGTCTGAGCCTTTTTGTCTGCGTGCATTTTATTTCTCCGGAGGACATGGCGAACGCTTGATAATCATCTAACGTGGCAATATTTCCTCCAGCGAGCTTTGCAGAAGTATTGTCATGTTTTCTACACATCAGATCTGCGCTGCGGCATTTGTAACAGTGATTATAACAGAACTAATCTCTTGAGTCCGCGATGACAGGACATTTTCATATTCTGGGACATCATATTCCATATTCCACTGTTCCAGAGCTTGCTTTTAAATCCTAGAAACCCTAAGGCTACATTAGCTGCACCAAAAATTATTTTCTAGAAGTCCAAGCCTGATAGAAACCATCGAAGGCATTAATATTTCAGATTGCTGTATTTGTGCAAGTCATAGAACTGCAGTGTTCTTAAGTTCATGACTCCCATACTGGGAGCTCAGGAGGGATACAAGCCAAAGTAGATTCACAACATACACCTTTTAAGTTTCAGCTCACCATAATATATATAAATAACATTATTCCCAAGGCTCTGGAACTACCCAGAACAACATGAAAGTGTTGTTCTTTTCCCTTTATTTCCTTTTGTAATTCCATCACCGAATGGTTTGCGCGTATGGAAGTAAATACCGCTGACCTTCATATTGCAAACACTCCCACTGCTCTCCGCCACGGCCTCCATTAGATGCACTGAGTGCACAGCGCGATTGGCTGCTTTCCAACCCCTTCAACAGAAGCAAGGAGTCTTTGGGCTCAGAGTCCCGTGAACTCCTTCGCATGGAGGCCCCTGCCCTTCTCTGAGAATCTTCCTCTTGAGAGATTTATGGAGAAACCTGCCGAATACTGAGCTTGGAGGATTTCTCTTAAAACAAGGAGAGTGGAAATTCTTTTGACAGTTTCGCAGGTGGGCTTTCAAACATTGATTTAATAATGTCAGTTCAACCCTGGAAAGAGATCAGCGGAAGAAACACAGTGAATCTGAAACAAATCCCCATGCACAGATCAGTGATAGATAGATAGATAGATAGATAGATAGATAGATAGATAGATAGATAGATAGATAGATAGATAGATAGATAGATAGATAGATAGATAGATAGATAGATAGATAGATAGATAGATAGATAGATAGATAGATAGATAGATAGATAAGCAAGAATTGAAATGCCATTTAAATGTAACACTTTTGATTCGGAAATAAAACTACATTATCATTTAATCATAAACGTTTCCTGTATGACCGTTTTAGGTGTTCATAAAGTCCCAGAGGTGGACTCTTGGAAAAAAAAAACATCTTCCGTTTAATTGTACACATGAACCACAATATTCACTTCACCAACAGCATTGTGAAGAGCTGTTTGTCTCTCTGTAATGCTATTAGTGCATTTTCGAAACCACAAAGCAGATCAACATGAAGTAGTTGGTCCCAAATGGACTTAAGGTTCAGTGCAGTGCTGTAAGTCAAACATTTAGTTGATTTGAATAAACAGTTCTGCTTCGGTTTGTCTGCTGATAGATCTCACCAGTGACCAGTTTAGCTGATTCTTTAGTTTGGCCTTAATGTTTAAAACATTTACTGGTTTATTTAAATCCATTTTTTTATGTACTCTTTTACTTTCATTAAAAGATGAATTTTTTATTTGCTAAATTGTATAATTATTTTGCATTTATTTTATTTTCACTGTACTTTATTTATTTAGGGCATTGTTGCGTGAATTCGTGTGTGGAGTAGATGATCCGCAATGTATTTTGACAAACTGTAAAAATCCATTCAAAATGGCGGGCATAGCAAGAAAACAATATTGAATTAAATGTAAACAAAAATGGAACATTTTACCCAATATTTGTGTGCTATGTATTTTTATTTCTTCCTGTTAAGTTAGTAACATGGTAATGCCAAACTTTAGCTCCCTACATTGAAACATTTTATGGTTTATGTCTTTAAACCATATAAACCGCTTTAAATTAGTTAAATTCATATAAAACATTGAATACTGAGTTCAGAAATTATGTTAATATGAATGATTCTCTCTCACTTAAAGCTGTGACTGAATGAGCCACTGTTTGAATTCCTATAGCTGACAGCTTGTCTTTGTAGTAATGTGTCAGTTTTGATATTAGATATTAGAAGTTATTGTGCCATCAAGCTTGGTTGCTAAGATACAGATTCTTGGCAAAACAAAGAATTGCGTTCCTCTGTGTTTTATTCTATGTAGGACAACCCTCTACAATGCTAGTAAAAAACACAGTCTTACCATGCAGAATCAACACGCTACATGTTGATGATATTTTTTGTTGTATTTTCCTGTAAAAATACCAGAGTTCATTTAGAATTATTCAAGCAGAAGATATGCCGGGGTTTTTTTCTTTCTTTTTTTTTCCGGTAGTGGGCGGAACTAATGCACAAACAGCTATCTTATTGGCTAGCGCTCATCTTTTCCTGTCCCTGTTTTGATTTCAGCAAATCAGTTCGAGCGAATGGTGTCAACGTGATTTAATATTTATGAACCCAACAGCTCATCAATCCAACTTTAATCTAATTTATTATATTGCTATTATCTATTTTTTTACAGACCAATAATATCTTAAGCACCACCACCAGTCCAAAGTTAAATGACAAATATGCATTCTTACATGGTTACCAACAGTTTTCGTTCTAATTACTAAAGTTCTATCATTAAATATAGCAACTAGCAACTACAATAAAAAATGTACTAGCCAATGGTGATTCTATTGCCAAGGTGTGCAGAGAGAGGGTTGTTGTATATAAGCAGGCTTGTGCAAAATTCAGAATTTCAGATTTCAATTGAATTGACTCACAGGAAGTTGAATTGGAATTTTAATTGGAATGACAGGAAATAGAATTAAATTCATGACAATTCAAAGAAATTCCACAGTCACACAACAGAAAGAATGTGTTAGGAAGGTTACTTTGGAAATGTAATTGCTTACTGTTATAACTTACCCATTATAAATGTGGTTTGGATTACTTTATCAATGCAAAGCAATTTCCTTTTAATATGATTAGTAACTAATTGAATTACACATTTTACCTCTGTAATAACAAAATTTCATCTACGCGGTAAAAATATTACACATTATCTACCTTAAAAATAATGGTAACAATGTTACATTGACTTTCAGTTGTTATTCAATTAATAGTCTCTTTGATGCTGGCACAAGTAGAAACAAACTTGTTATTGCACAAGCATTAGCAAAGTTATTGCTCATTGAACAAAGCAACATTCTTTAATAATAATAATAATTAATAACAATATTTATTATTGTAGTTATTCACATCACAACCTAATCATAAGCTCTAATTTCTGCACAATGGTAACGGTCAGAACTTCAACATAACAGAAATTAGTTTAAATGTCAAACATAAATGAACTTTATCCACTAACAGATGATTCCCTTCACTCAAAAACACATTAAACAACTTCATTTCAATATTAATCTCCATTTCCAGCCATATGCAAAGCATGCTGGGAACTAACAATGGTGTCCCAATATAAAACTGCATAATTGAGCTAAATCTCCTAAAAATAAAAAAGTAATCTTATTTTCCTTAATTTTATCAGTTTAATCGGTTCCTCAATTCAAGCCTCAACATTGCTTACATTTCCTTAAAAAAATTGGAAAGTGTACCTCTTGCTTTTATTTCTTTACAACAATGAACCACAATTTTACAAGAAAAAAATACACACTATTTTTAATTATCACCTTAATTTTTTTTGATTCTTTTTTGACACTGTCACTCCTCCACCCTGCAGACATTTTGTTTTAAAATACAGATAATGGTCAGTTTAAATAAATTAATCCCTCAATGTTGTTTAATTAGTTTTGTTCCAATGTTATTTTAATTTAAAATTAATCAAATAACACAAAGTTGTTGTTGTAAAACTCACTGAGCAACACTGATGCATGTAATTCTCAATCACTCCTCAAATGTTTTATCATTGAGTCTGCACCGTTCTGCTCTGAAGATCTTTCCTGCAAAACTAAAGATTCCCTAAACGGGTCCAGAGGAAGCTGCTATGGCAAGATGGACATGTTTATGAATTTCTTAGATTTTTTTCTTGAATTTCAATTCTACTTCCTTTAATCCAAATTCGAATTGTAATTCTACATCCTGTTTTTGACATCAATTCAAATTCAAGAAATGGATTGGAATTTAGGAGTCATTCTCAATTCAATTCTGAATTGAGCACAAGCCTGTATACAAGGGCAACCTAATTGTGACAGTAAGAGTGGGGGGAATGTAGTAACAGAGAGTGCACTTTTTTATTTGATATTCTTTTCAACTATTATTATACATGTTTATATTATTTTATATTATGTCCTTTTTTCTATATTTGTATTCATGCTATATTTATGTATAAATGCCATTATGGATGTGCATTGTATTTTTTAATAAAAAGTGAAGGACAAAGTCATATTTCATAATGACACTGTATTTACACAGCGACGTTATTGATAGCAGCCACATTGTGCGTGACCTCGTAATTTCATCACAAGTAATTTTGTCATCAGTGTCTTAATGTTTAGTAGAACAAGACCTTTGCTAGCGGCAGTATTTTTGTTCACGATATACTGATTCACGTCAGAGAACTAAGGGGCGCTATGAGACATAACCGAGCTTTACCTCAGGCATCAGACCTGTCATTGACTTAAAGAACGGAAATTAAGTCTTCGCCTAGAGTGGCTCTCTCTCTCCGCCATCTTGTTTTTGATCTCATTTAACCTTTTGTGCCACACTGAGAAATCTTTTCACTCTGACAGGCAGAGTCACATGCTTTTTTGTTCCCTCTCCATCATCCCAGTGTTATTGCGTTCTGTTGATATGGCTCTTTAGTGCCCGAATGATGTATGTTCTTATTACTTTTTATTAATAAACAGCCCAACAGAGTGTGACGTGAGAGAGAAAGAGAGGTAAATTTGAATATGAATGATACATACAGATGGATCCAATAAATAAAAGCCTGTTTCTAACATGCTAACTAGCAAAAAAGCTTCTTTCTCAAAAACAAATGAGCATTTATTCAGTTGGACACTGTGTTCTTGGTTAAATGGATGCCAGCCTCTTAGACTTTAATTATTCAAAAGCCTCATGGATAAAGGACTTGGATAGTGATCATGAACTACATGCATCTTTGTTGTTGTTGTTCTTTTGAGACCAAAATAAATAATAAAGGTAATGAGTAGGGGAGTATTTACAGTGGTTAAGAGAAAATTAGACGTGTTACTAACTAACATTTATCAAATGTTACTATTACTATTAGCCTATCATGTCCAGTAACAAGCCATTTTCCAACAAGGAGGGATGTAACAAAACATGCTGCTAAATTGTCTTTTTTCCCCTTCCATGTGTAGCATTGTACGTTTTGTTTTAGTGAATTGGTTAGTGTTTAGTTAAATATTTAGTAAGCCCCAATATAGATACAATTTTAGCAGCTTGTAGTGTAGCTAACAGCTTTTATTGTGATTAGCTTTTAGCTTGGCGAGCTACAGCTGTATTAGATTCCCTAAAACATTTTTTATAAATATAGTTTCAGGTCAGGCTAAACTTCTTTGCTGTAAATATCAAGACAGCAAAAACAACAAGCCAGTGTTGTTGTTTTTTTCCTTCTACAAGCCAGTGGTGTAGCTTAACAAATCATGCTATTGAATAGTTAAACATTCTCTTAAACTCACCTTTTTCCTATGTAGCACTGTCTGATTTGTTTTAGTGAATCAGTTCCTTCAAATTGTTTCATTCAGGGTAATAGTTCAAATCACAAGTAACTTGAGTTGGTAATCATATTACTTTAACGCATTACTTTTAAATTGAATTGAAATGCAAGTTGCTTTCTTTTTCAATGTGTTGACTGACAGCTGTTCTGTCCCAATGTTGAGAGAAATCTGGAGTGAGAGCAGAGGTGGTGTGTGCTGTGCGAGCATGATGGTTATTGTGGATGGAATAAGTGTGAACAGGCATTTACTCATCTCACAGTTTCAGTATTACTCAAAATGAATAGAAACAGTGAAACACAGTCTCAGAATATCACACAAACATGTTGTCACATGTCTGTCTGCTTGTTTGGTCTTCCTGTTGTGTTTTGATTCTGTCACATGTTCCTTTGTCTTAGTTTCCCGCCACGTGTTTGTGGCAATAGCAATTGTGAGAGAAAAAAAGTCAGAATTCTCAGATAAAAGGTCGCAATTACTCTTTATATATTTTTTTATTTAGTGGCATAAACGGGCTTCCTTAAATTCACAGGCGTGATTTTGCATTTCTTTCAGTCTGGTGCTTATTTATTTCACTTTTGGTGTGAAAGGGACTTTACTTTGGCCAAAAATAGATTTATTTTTGGAATTAGTTACTTTTATAGGAAGTAACACAATATTGTAACACATTACTTTTAAAAATTACTTTCCCCAACACTGTTCACAGGTCGCTTTTATAGCAAAATGTTTAGATGGCTTCAATATAGATACGTATAGCAGCTTGTAGTTTGTCTAAGTAAAGTTAATATTATTAGCTTTTAGCCTGGCAAGCTAAAGTTGTAGTAGCTTCAACACGGACAAAACATAATTTAAAGGCTGGTTTATACTTCTGCGTCGAACTAGCTACGTCGTAGGCTGTGTGATAGCGTCACATTTCCTCATACGCATTTCCGCTTGCGGAGTATTTAATTATCTGTTCTTCAATATTTAACAACTCAAGATGCTACAAGACTATTTGCCGCCATCACTGCTGCTTCTTCTTTGGATTTTGACTTGATACTTGCTTGTGGACACTTTCTAGTAGTCTGCTTGTGTAACTGCACATTGAAGTGGATAACAACGCAGAAGTATAAATGAAAACCCACGCGTAGCCTACGGCGTAGGTGTAACACAGATGACTCAATCAGCCTTAAGACTGTCGGTCAGGCTGAAGATCTTAATTGATTTACCTATTGTTTTTTTTGTTGCATTTTTTTTGCAATGCATCCATTATTATAGATTAAGAGAGAATACATCAGTGTGTTACCTGTTTGATTTAAACATATAGAATTTTGTTTGTTATTCTACAGAGGCCAACTGTCGGACTGCCGTCACAAAAGGCTACATCGCAGATCTCCTGAAGGTGTACGAAGACTGGCACAACAATGACACCAACCTTAAAAACATTCCTATCCGTAGAGCCCTATTGCATTGCCTGCGCCGTGCCGCCAAATCAGCTGTGGGCAGAGATGCCATGGTCGCCGAAGGTGGCATAAGTCTGCTCTTCCAGACCACTCAGGTGATATTTCAGCCCACTATTTGGTCTCAAAGTCCTTGTTACATCTCATATTATGATATTTTTTGTGTGGTTGAACTTTTTTAGGTTTTTATCCGTAATAACATTTTTCTGTTCATAATGCTTTAATCATTTGCCTTTAAATCACACAGATTTTTATCGACCTTGCTAAGTAAACCAGCCCCAGTTGTTAGCAGATGCTCTAAGTGTCTGTTAATGTGCTATAAAGAAGCTATTTTTTTTCTCAAAGGAAATGTAGCGCCTTGAAGTATTTCTAACTGATTACGTTTCATATGAAGACCTGCTTGACCATGAAAGGCCTTGAATCTCTGGTGGAACCAGCGATCCAGCTGATGAGAAAGTGCAATCCCAAAGTCCCTCTTCCACTGACCTCAGATAAGAGTGCCTACAGCTTTCCTCTTCCTGGGAGGCCTGTCGATGACTGGGATGCTGATTTAGGACTTTACGGTAAGGTTTATGTTCCCTGGGTTTTTTAAGCCAGCTTCTTTATTACACTGCCAAACACCCAACAGTTACTATTATTCTCCTCACACAGTCTGTCCGTTAGGGACACAGAGTCTGTCCCACTAGAGATATTTAGCCTTTACACACTGCCTTTGGCTGTTAGTGCCTGACAAAGTCCTTATCGGCCAGGCCAAATTTCCCCGTTATCACATAGGCGCTGGGCATTTAATGAGTCTAGAAAATTCTATCAGTGTCAACACAATATATTCCATTTTTCCTCTAGTAGACTTCAATAGTAAGAGTAGTATAATATATATGTGTATGTGAGTTGAGAAAGTTTGAAAGTGTTTACAGCCATACCTCTCATTGGTTCCTCCCAAGCAACACCGTTTTTCATAACTTGCACACAACAGATATGTAAACCAGACAAAAAAACAAAAGACTGAACAATTTTTATTTAAATTAAATTGAAGGACCCACTTTATATTAGGTGACCTTAAATACTATGCTATGTTTGTGCGGTTCATTTGAATAAGTGTGAACACTGCCATCCAAATCCTGGCGTTCACCAAACAAGAGGATAGAGGCCACTGAAAAGATGGAGCTCGGTCCACTTCCAAACGAACTCTGGTGCGGTTCGAATGAAATATGAATCCAACACGGACCAAAGGAATGTAAACGAACCAAAAACAGGAAGAGGAGACCCTAAAAAGGACAGAATGCTCAAGCATACTTGGTTTTTTTTCGTCATAGTTGTTATTATTTATTATAGTTGTGCTACGTACACACAACAAGCACATTTATACCAGCATAGAGTATTGTTTTGAATGTTCAGTAAGTTCCGTCTCAAAATTAGGTTCAGTATCTAGGTTCAGTGTTAAAAATGCCAATCTGAACGCGGACCAGGACCCCAAATGTTTTTGTTAGTTTTTTGGTTTGGTTCGAACCAATCAAACAGAACTACAATTGTGAACACACCCAAGGTTGCACTGTCAAAATTGCATTGTTGCGATAAAAAATAAAAATAAAAACACTGGTAAGTTGCATCGGTATATACATTTTATTATTACATTCAAATTATGTAAAATACCAACAAGTTAGTGATGTCACATCGATTAATTGCGATTAATCGCATCCACACATTTTTTTTTACATAATGTGTGTATACTGTGTAGAATTTTTATGTGTATATAAATACAGACTCATTCATGTACATATTTATGAAATATTTGCATGTATATACTATGTGTATATACATATATGTGTGTATTTATATATATATATATATATATATATATATATATATATATATATATAATTATACACAGTACACACGCATACATTATGTAAACACAATCATATATTTTTTGATCATGATTAATCGATTTGACAGCACTACAATAAATAAAATGAAACATTTACAAACATTATAAACACTAATAAATTTAATGGTAATCAGAAAAGAACAAGAAGGAAAAATATGAAACAAAGTGTTAAACAGACAAATTATTATGGAAATCATTATAAACAACATTGTTAACTAATTATAAACTAAAATGCATGCTTATTTACTTCTTATTTGGCACAAATCCAAATGTGTGCTAATACAATAGTGATACAATTATTAAAATATTATTGTATTACTTATATAATAATCATTTATAAAACTAGTAATTCATGAAATTTCATAGGCAAACAAGCTCCCTGAAACAGTGAAAGTTGTGGTCATTCAGACCTTTGCTGTGAAGACTGGGCTTTGTGAAAGCCAGGCAACGAGGAATAATTTGATCTAAAACCAGATTCAGAGGAAATTGGCTAAAATGCATTTTTCTAACTCTCTTATGCTGTACGGCAGTATTGCGCATAAATTAACTACAGTGCAACCCTCTTTTGGCAGACGTGTTTCTTTTTGACTAGGTCATGTTATGCAAATGTTCTCTTTGAACAAGGTCAGAACCTGAGCAGCCTTAAACAGAGTGAAGGAAAACAAGAAACGGAAGATATGCTTGGCCAGAGACCAACAGATTGCTCTTCATTGACCCACAATACTCTATACACACTTGTTTTGCAGGGAGCTCTGAGGTGGTTGCCCAGGCAACCCTGCCCAATGACACCGTGGGTGCTCGTCTCACTACAGCACAGTGAAGCGTGTTAGTTTTTTATATGTACGTAACACACATCTCCACCACATGTATCAATGCGCTAATACTCTTTTTCACTGCCCAAGAGTCTGGAATACTGTTGTTCAACCACACTCGCTTTTCATACATAACAACCTTATAGATCCAGACACCTCACAAGAGTTTTTCTGCTTGGCCGTTCTCACTAATGAGTTTCCCATTGCTTTTATCTTGAGCAAGGGAGCCGGAGAGCTGGGAAGGCCGATATCAGACGGAACTAAAAGATTATCTGTTTATCGTAATGAATAGTGTGGTTAACTTTTTATACCCACCGGGATGATATGTGTTGATGCCCCTATCTGGTTTGAGATAACACTGCAACCCACCCCACTTACTAATCAAGGAGTTTCTGCAGGTTATTCCGCACCGTTTACATGCTAACCGCTAACGCTAGCACGTTGCTGACGACAAGCACTTCTAAACGGAAAGATACATGAGCGACCCATAACGCTGAACCTATTTGCTGTTCAATCTGGCCAGGCAGATAAGATGAGGTTCACCTCCGAGACGATTGGACTGTAGCTGTAGTACTTCCTTGTTACCCTGTCTTATTAGCTTTTAGCTGTGAAAATCGAAGAAAAACACCCTTAGGTGATGTAAGAGATTATGACAGTGGTTTAGTGTCATTAATCTATTTATATACCTGTTTTAAAACCCTGTTGAAAAAAAACAGCCTAGCCTAAGGTGTTTTTTTTTGGTCTTAGCTGGCCATCAAGCTTATCAGGCTAGCCAATTTTGATGGTTTTAGAGGGGTTTGGGGAGCTTGGTGATCAGTTAAATACAAAGTTATAGCAAGGCTAAGCCAAGACTTTTTTAACACTAAATATTTAACACTGTTCTATTACTTTGCAAGACCTTAACGCGATTTTGACATTTTAGCAATGCTGCCATTAACATTATTAGCTCTCATAAACTAGGTTATATTAATTCACAACCTCCCTCTAAAATATATGACTCATCAAAATGTATCACACAGCCAATTTACTCTTCATCCACACCAAATCAAATACCTTGAACACACTTTTTTTTTTAATGTAACCAGTCATTTAGTTTAGCAGAAGCTGTTATAAAATTATAGTGATTTTAGAGTTATGTTTTGATTTGCTGTCATTACATCAGAAAGCCTGTGAAGTGAACTCAGTAGAGGTTCATTTTATCACTAGAAGTTATTTAAAAGATATCTATGTGTATGCATGCGTGTGTTTATGTATGAATGTATGTATGTATGTATGTGTATATATATATATATATATATATATATATATATATATATATATATATATATATATATCCGCTAAACCGGAAAAATGTCCTCAGGTAATACGGATCCTGTCCGAATAGAGCTGCTGTAAATATGTACGTAAATATGGCAAACTGTAGCAAACCGCAAGTGTTTTCTGTTTACCATTTAGATAAAAATAGAAACAAAAAAAAGGTCGAAAGCACTTGTCAGAGACGCAAAATTTATTTTAGCTTTAGAATTTAAGGTGTCATGAACTGGCTCTTTTTATATTTGTATATTTGTATTAAAAACATAATGAATAAGTAATAGGCTATTTTATACCCTGGTTTTGAGCATCTCTCCTGGAACTCTCGGTTTTTATGGGCGTGTGCCGCACTGAAGACTTGGAAGTAAATCCCCACAGCTAGGATTAGATAAGCTTTGCATATTAAAGATTATTAAAGACTATTATTACCTATCCCTACAGTAAATACATGTAGTTACTTTAGTTAATAGTAGCTCAGTATATATATATATATATATATATATATATATATATATATATATATATATATATACACATATATATATATATATATATATATATATATATATATATATATATATATATATATATATATATATATATATATATATATATATATATATATATATATATATACATATATACATACTGCGGCACGCCCATAAAAACCGAGAGTTCCAGGAGAGATGCTCAAAACCAGGGTATAAAATAGCCTATTACTTATTCATTTTGTTTTTAATACAAATATACAAATATAAAAAGAGCCAGTTCATGACACCTTAAATTCTAAAGCTAAAATAAATTTTGCGTCTCTGACAAGTGCTTTCGACCTTTTTTTTGTTTCTATTTTTATCTAAATGGTAAACAGAAAACACTTGCGGTTTGCTACAGTTTGCCATATTTACGTACATATTTACAGCAGGTCTATTCGGACAGGATCAGTATTACCAGAGGACATTTTTCCGGTTCTGGTAATAATTGCTTTTCCCCACCTCTAGTCTCCATGCTAAACTAATTCTGTTCCGATTTGGGCTTCTGCATGTAAATGTACATCACACACATATATATTGTTTTATATATATATATATATATATATATATATATATATATATATATATATATATATATATATATATATATATATATATATATATATATATATCTATCAACCGAATTATACTTTGAAACTCTTCTTGTTTGATTATTGTCTGTTCTGTCGGGTATAGCACAACATACTCCACCAGAGTGTGTGGCAGATGTCTTTTATGTGAATGTATCAGAGGCTGAGAGAGCTCATGTTTGAGGACTCTGGGCAGGTCCTGTTTGATCCTACAGATGAACTGCCATATTTTGCTCATCTTGACATTTACGCCTTAGTCTCACGCGTTGTTTATCTTTCTTTCTTCCTTATTGAAAGATGGCAGTTTAGAAGATGACAGTGACGAAGACACGGAGAACGAGGAGCCAGACAACAGGGACTACGTGAGTGTTTTGAGATTTGTTCTTGAGGAAGACGTGAGCAGCACCTTCAACACATGCACGCACACATCGCGGTCTGTGCGATCCTGCGTCGTAATTTTGACAGAGCGAACGATGTGCGGTAAATTCCACTGATTCATTCTCCCTCTTAAAATGTGATTGAAGAGCAGGTTCCGTGTTTGACAGGAGCCTGACACAAGCGGCTTCCTGTTCTCACATAACTTCAATAATAGGGCCCCTGATTCAGCCATAAATCAATGACTTCACAATCCTATCCCTGCTGAGACGGCACCACCAAACCAAAGTGCTTTCAACCTCTTCTGTGCTACACGCTCTCTTCAAATATTGTTAATGCATTTCTTTATTTCAGTGTCTGCGCTTCATCCACTTGCCATGACTAAGATGCCGCATGGTGCTCTGTAGCGTGATTCATGCTCTAAGAATTAGGTTTGGACATTTACAGGGAAATAGTACCTATGTTGGTTAGCTGCGAACCTTTACCATATAAGTCCTCTTATGTATTTTTTTAAATCTTAGTTTTATTTGGAGCTGATCCAAAGTTTATTCTTTTTGACAGTCACTAAAGAATTTGGATCGAAACTTTCTGTGAGACGCCCTCCAAAGATGCTACTTTTCTAGTATGCTGTAGCACAAATGGCAGTATTTGGATCTTGGTTAATAATAAAAAGAGAGATTAATCAAATAAAACCTGATATTATTCTAATATTTAAAGGCAATTTTCAATTTCAATGTGTTCAATTTCATGTGAATCTGCAGCAGATAAATGCCATGCAAAATAAATAAATTAGTAAATAAAATATTATATAAAAAATTAATTATATTAAAATACTTAATCTTAATTTTAACCTTTAAATTAAATATTTTAGATTTTCTTTGAGCCAAAATAATTTAATACTCTGTCTGTGTCACAGTGTGTTTTGTTTTGTTTCATGTTCTTATCATAGACATAATATACGTAGACGCCTCATGACGTGCTGGAGCGTGATCCAGCGTCGCCGCCATATTGGTTGGTCTCTTCACTCAACGCTAACATTCAGAGTCAATCGGAGTCAACGGAGAGCGAGCAATTATGCCCGTATTTTGTGCAGCTTACGGTTGCAATAACGCAATATTGATACCAGATCGCATGGGATTACATTTCACAAGTAAGATTGAACAATAATTTAGGTTATTTTACAATTTATACATCATTTATCATTTCATGCTTGTGTCATTTGTGGTGTCTGTATTTCACAAAGTAAGGCTGCACCACATCGCAAAATTAACTACCCTGGAGATACAGAGTGCAAGCATACGCAAGAAGCTGTGCAAAACAGTTCTTTTTAAAGGATTTTAGCTCCCCAGTCCCAGTTGCAAGCCTGACAAGGTAATGTAAGATGCTGGAATGACCTGGAATTATAACGTTTATTTTAGACCTTTAAAAATAATAATTCTGAGCTGGTACAGTATATATGGGAGCTTGTATGTATATGTGTTACAGAAGGTGTGTGTGTGTGAGAGAGAAATAAATTCAAGTGAAAAATCAAACTTGTTTCTTTATTAAAATATACAATTCATTCATTTATACATTTATCAATATGCCATTGTGTGTGTGTGAGAGAGAGAGAAATAAATTCAAATTAACAATCAAACTTGTTTCTTTATTAAAATATAAAATTCATTCATTTATACATTTATCAATATGTCATAGTCTACCATATGTCTTAGTTAAAGCTCGTACCAAGTCTTTCTACATGAAAGCAGAACTGTTCAATGTGTGACAGCGTCCTGTATCATAACTAAGTCTCTGCAGTTTGTAACAAACCAAACCGTGTGAAAATCCGGTAAAAACTCGGGGAGTTATGATCATTGTAGTTAAGAATACATCTTCCTCAGTAGAAATAAATGCTGGGGGCGGCGCATTGGGGACCCATCCAAGATGGCGCCGCGCTGATATGTCCGCTCTAATAAGCAGCGTAAGTCTATGAGGTGTCTATGTATAGTATGTCTATGGTTCTTATTCTGTCATGTTCAGTGTCATTGGCTGCGTCCGAAAACCTAGGCTGCTGACTCGTTGCCTCGCTGCCTTATCAGGCAATGACTTGTAAGGCAGCGCTATGTGCATGAAGGCACCTCACGAAACTGATTTCGGATAGACTTAAGGCAGTGTAACGGTTTAATGATCGACAGCAAAAAATAGAGAGAGCTTGGTGAGAACTAAACACATTTAATTAGTACATTAGTCATTTCTTGCTGGAAATTACATCAGAAGTGGAAAATATTCGTTAAAAACACATTTACACACAAACTGACCAGCAAACGCAACTTTCGGACGCCTTCTTATTTTTCAAGCTCAACTGTCACTGAATGGAAAGCACAGGATTGTGGGATACCAAAGGCAGTGAAGGATACATGAATGCTGACTTCAAAAATCGATCAGATGAAGATATCTCAGGAGACAGGAAGTGAAGCAAACATTAGATTCGGACATTGCTTGATGCCTTCCTGCCTTTAAATGTGTCCTCCAAAGGCAGCATTTTCCAAGTTTCGGACGCAACCATTGTTTCCTAGTTGTCCTGTGATTCCCATGCCCTCATGTGATCTTTTGTCATGTTCTGTCATTGGTTAATTGTTTGATCATCGTTCACAGGTGTCTCTTGTATAGTCATTAGTCCTTGTGTATTTAACCCCCTCATGTTTGCCATGTGTCTTTATCTAGTATTGTCTTTGTAACCACTGTTTGGTGAGTCCATGTCTAGTCAAGGCTTATGGTCAAGTTGTGTTCATGGTCAACTAAGTTTTCTTTTGTTTAATTTCTGTTTGGTATTTGAATATGCATTGTAAATAAACTGAACTTGGGTTCTGCAACTTGCCTTCAGTGGACTGGTTACACTGTGATTAAAATCCGGATATATTAATTTAAAATAATTAGATTTAGAACTTTGCCACATATTTAAATTGTTAAACTTTGTCCACTTATGCTTATTTTTCTAATTCCAATTTGTCCTAATAATGCAAATAACATAAGAATGTTAAGGGGGTTAGAAGGGTCAATTATTATCTTTTAAGTAACTTAAATTTGTCAGAACTAGTGCTATCAGTCAATTAAAAATTAGTCAACTAATTAATCACACATTTTTGTGTAACTAAAGTAACTTTTTGCGCTCTAGCGGTTAATAAACAGAACTGTGTGTGTCTTGTGCAAGGACATTGCAGCCGGAGCTACTTCTCTCTGTTTACGTGTATAGCGAGTCACGCAGAGACTGTGCTCATCCGCAGCGGTTCCCACCTGACGGTCTGAAATCGTTCCAATATAAAAGCTTATTATAAGTGTACCATAATGATTCGGGGTAAGACAAAAACACGGTTTGGAAAATGGCTTCAGGTTATACAATTTTTCATTACATAATCTCTTATGTCATTTTTGTAAATCATGAACACAAAAAAAGCTTTGGACAGCAGCTTTAATTGAGATTCTCACTTAATGTGTTAGTTTGTTAGTTTTTTTCTCATTTATTCTCCAAATCAATGTAGCAGACAGTAGTTCAAAATTTTAGTTAACTGTGTAAAATATAAATTTATACACCCTAGTGGCACAAAAGAGAAATTGCCTTTTCGGTATGCAAGTGTCAGATTGACATTTCCACCACAGCTGGAGGGGTGAACTCTTACATGTGCTTCACCTGGCAAATAAGGTGTGTAATTGCTGTTTGTCTGCTGCTAGGCTTACTTGCCATAGAGATAGACAAAGTGAAGGTCATGGGTCAGAGCTATTCCATTGGCTGGTGCTTGTCACATGGCCTCTGGTCCTCACATGCAGTGACAGGGGATGATATATGCTTCTGTCTGCAGTCAAGCTTATGAGTGAACAGCATTTATAGCTCTGTGTTTCTCCATGGCAGGAAGATGACCTGGAAACGGATGTGAACAAGCTGCGTCCCCGACCAGAGCCTGACAGACCCCTGGAGCAGCTGGGCCAATATATGCGTCTCTGCCCTGAGCTGCACCATGACTTCCAGGTGAACGTCTTTGCCATCTGATGCAGTAAACCAAAAGCACTGTACATCCATACCTACATCAGCACTGTCTTTAAAAAAAGATTCTTCAAAAAAGGCTTCAGGTTCATTATAAGTTAGGTTTAAAAGGCATTTGTGACATAATGTTGATTACATTAAAAAAGGTTCCAAAGGGGGGTTTTCAAAATAAGAAAAAAAAATTCCTCCCCTAAGAAAGTAAACAGTTATTTTTTTCTAAGTGTAAAGAACAGTTACAAAATATAAAGAACAATGGAAAGTTTCCTCATGGAACCATAGATTCCAATAACCATAAAAAATGTCAACTTGTCCCCCCATTTAAAAGCACAAATGTGAAGCTTTTCATTTTATTAAATTAGTTTTTCTGTCAAAATGTTTTCATTATTTGAGCCTTAAAGCTGTTTAAATCATGTTGTTATGGTGACAAAGTTATAAAATTGTGTATAACTTTAGATCGAAAGGGTTACAGAGTGATTTTTTTTCACACTATAATCATGCTAGCATACATATTCTTGACATCTTGTGACTATACTATTGAATATTTTGTTGTTTACAAATTGGCCCCATTTACTTCAATGGCTGAGTGTTACCCAGAATTTTAAAGAAAAAAAGTGGAAACAATTTTTTGTGCTTATCAACTGTACACAAAAACTATAAACTATGCACAAATGCTGTTGATTGAGTGTAACTTGCAGTATATAGAAGGAATAGTTCACCCAAAAATGAAAATTAGCCCATGATATACTCACTCTCAAGCCATCCTAGGTGTATATGACATTCTTCTTTCAGACTAACACAATCTGAGTTATTTTTAAAAATGTCCTGGCTATTCCAAGCTTTATAATGGCAGGGTTTTCTTCGTCTATTTATGCAGAAAATGTCACGCCTTTCGCAGTTCAAAATGCTTGCGCTACGTCCAATGTTGTCATAGTGGCAGTTGCGTTTTTTTACACTACGTCCCACATCATTGTCAACCCAGTTACTCTTTTTCAGTAAGTTGAATATGGAAGGCTATCCACCTGATATTTTACTTTTATAAAGTTTTAAGTATGGATATTTCTCTAACAAAAACTAATCAATTCACTTCAAAAGGCCTTTATTAACCCGCCGGAGCCGCGTAGCGTACTTGTATAATGGATGCATACACTTTTTTTGGGCTTCAAGTTATGGGCTGCCATTCACTGCCATTATAAAGCTTGGAAGAGCCAGGACATTTAAAAAAAATATATAACTCTGATTGTATTCGTCTGAAAGAAGAATTTCATATACACCTAGGATGGCTTGAGGGCGGGGCACATTTTTAAGTATTTGGACTAAACAAGCCAAAAAAATTTTTTTAAAAATTCTGTGTACTATCGTTAACATTTTTGAAAGAAGTCTCATGCTAAAAAACAGTAGGCCTAATATTGTTACATTAAACACAAGTTAATATTCAGTAAATACAAATAACTGAATAATTGGTAATGATGAATGTTATAAGTAAAATATTTGGGATTTGGGACGCATATCATTTTGAGTTTCGGTTTATTTATGAGACGCGTGCAATGCATGATCGCGCTAGCCCTAAGACTATATTGTCTGCTATATTTGCTTATTAAATATGAAGCATATGTATTAAAATTAAGATACAATTTCTTCAAAATTAAATATACAAATTCACATCAGTCTGAAATGAAATGCGTTTGACTAGGTCCTATAGTTATAGCATCTAAGCAGACATTGGCAAACAAAAGCTTTATTGATATTCTACAATAAACACTAACTAATATGTCCAAAACAGGCAGAATAAATCTTGTCTAAACAGTGTTGCATCTATTACATTTCGTGTTGCAGCAGGATTTATATTTAAACAGTCTTTTTGCGTTTAACATTCACAGACACTAACAGAATAAACTTACCTCACAATGCTGATTAACTTAGTTTTGCAGCAGTTGTTACTCTTTTACTGAAGCTATAACTATAAACGGTATGCATGAACTATAACTGCTTCTGCCGTTCGCAGATCAGTTACAACACTAAGTTATATGTGTAAAACTGAGAAATAAAGACGAAAACACACCAATGTGTACACACCAACTAAATGCCTCTATCATTTAGTTAGCCTTTTAAAAACAGCAAAACTGATTTTCATTAGAAGGCGTTCTTTAGATTTCAAATTGGCTAACGTTAATTAGCTTAGCTGGGCTGCGCATTTTCCCCTGTGCGTTTGCTCAGTGGCTGGTATTAGGGACTTGTTGCACTTTGCAGTAATCTAGATCGATATTACAATATCCTATTAATAAAAACAGATGACAATGATATGCTATTCATTTTAAAATATATTGTAGGATGCTGAAAGCTCTCTGATTTTGTAATGTTAGCCTTGTGACAAAGTTTTGTCTTAAAGTGGTCAAAGCGTTACTCGCAGTGTCCTGGTTAAAACTGCTTATTTCTCTGGACTTAAACATTGCTGTTTTAAAATGTTTGGGGTGATGTAAGTACAGAGGCCAACACAATATATAACCTTGTTCTAGTGGATTTTGGATTTTTTAATCTAAAAATCGTACATATTGTGCCTTTAACTGTTGATTCGGTGTGTGTATATATGTGTGTGTGTGTGTATATATATATATATATATATATATATATATATATATATATATATATATATATATATATATATATATATATATATATATATATATATAGTTTAACAGAAGCGAAACAGAAAAGACAATTCTAAACTAAGTATTGAGAGTAAACTATGTAATATTGTGCAGTAATGCTTGTCATGCCAAGACTAAGGAACTTTGTCAGATTCTGTCAGACTCGTGCATGTCGAGTCTTGAGCTTAGTCAGCAGAGAAACTAGGATGTTGGCGTCATGCTGAATGAAACGTACATCTAATTTTCAAATCCTGGCTGTCCTGTACAGTATCACACAAAAGAGCTAAATATCAAAGGGAAACGTGTTATCCTGAGGCGAGTCCTCGGGGGAAGAGACCCTTCCGTTACCCTCCCTCTGAGAGAGCACGTTCTGTGCCAATCTCGCTCTCGATGCTTATGTTTCACATCTCAACCCTTTATCTAGCCCGCAATATTTTTGACAGCTCTGCGGTTTTACCTGTTCTCTCTTCTGTGGAACCTTAGCGTGTCGCTATGAATTAAACCGGTTTAATCGTGGCCTTTGTTTTGGCCCGAAGATTACAGGTGGAGCATCGTTGTCTTGCAAGATTAATAGCGGGGAACTGATTGGCATGAATGTCCTGCTGTAAATTCTTCTCATCTTGGTATTTTGCACAGCATGCATAATGCAGCGATGTGATTACAACCCTGCATCCAATCCAGTCGCATATTCTCCAGATCACAGTGGCATTTAATGATAATGGGAGAGATACATCAAAGACACGTACAGAGAATGGGGGCCAGGATGGACAGTACGCTTTCAGGGTTTGATTTACTGGGCTGAAACCAGAAGAAAACAATGGAAAATTGTATAATGAACATTTGTACATTATAATCAATATTATCATATTATGATCAATTAAAGACCCACCCCCCCAAAAAAACAACAACAAACTATTAATATAATATAATATAATATGTTTAGTGCTTTCAAATCGATTAATCCTAATTAATTGCATCCAAAATAAAAGTTTATGTTTACATAATATATCTTGTGTGTACTGTGCATAATTATGTACACTGGTATATAAATACACACTCATTCGTGTATATATTTAAGAAATAGTTGCATGTAAATACTATATATACAGTATATTTATAATTTATATAATACATATAAAAGTATAAATATGTTATATATAAATATTAAAAAAAAATATCAGGGATGCCACAATTCTCAATATAATATTGAACCGTTCGGTACGGCATTCACGGTTCAATATGCGCTTGTGAATTATGTGGTTTTTTTCGGGTTTGCATTCAATGAATTATTTCTATTTCTTTCTGTTTTAAATATTTTTCTCAGTTTATTTCGGCTCTATTTGAGTGAGCCTGTGAGTCTATGCGCTGATATGAACAAATATCCAATCATATGCACTAAAGTTAAGGGGTGTTTAGCCACGCTTGAAATGCTGGTGTCAGAGAGTTATATTAATGGAACACTATAGTAATTCACAATCACGAAAGTTCATTATTTGCATGCGTTTTAAAGCCTTGCCAGTTTAAAAAAAAAAAAAAAAAAAAAATATATATATATATATATATATATATATATATATATATATATATATATATATATATATATATATATAATTTTTTTTTTTTCTCACACAGCCATAGTATTAAACAAATCAACTTAATCACATATATAAATGGGACAAATACATCTAAGATGGTGGGGAGGAGTAAATAATGAAATATTTTCATATTAAATTGGGTAAACTTCTCATTATGAGAGAAGCAATGCAAGATGTGTTTCTAAGAACTGCTTGGCCTTTATGTCTAGCATTTGCATATAGAATTGATTTTAAAAATGTTAAATTGAAACAAAAAAGTGAATTAGTAGCTCATAATTTTCATTCGAGACCGGGAATTACAACATCAATATGTGCGGGAGGAAATGAACCAAAGAAAAGCAGCTTTTCAACAGCCGTAGTACATCATGTAAAATAGTGGCAGCGTCTGAATAAGAAGGGAGTTGAACGTCGATGAATCGGAGGTGTGTTGACATTTCTATTAGTTTGAACTCATCCGCATGCTAAAGGCAGCCATGCAGGGATTTCTGCAAGACAGCCGCAGGCGTGTTATTGTGCTGTGAGATCAGCCGTCAATCAAAGCGATACCAGCGATACTGATGTGAAGGGTAGTGACACATTTAAAATGAAGAGTCACACTGAACATATTATGGAACTTGAAATGTCATCACTCATTTCTGTCAATGGCCCTACGGTTGACTGACCCGCAGCAGGGTTAATAGCAGACGGCTGAAATCACCAGAGGTTGTGCAATAAGCTATAAAGACCATTTGATTCTGATTTATGATTTTACATAAATTATTTATGATTGATTGGTTTCATTCAAAAGAAAACCTCAAAAAAGCCCAAAAATACACACTTAAGTTATTCAAAATATTATTTAAACCTGAAAATAAAGGTTAGATGTTGAACTGAAGATTCAACACTATTTCTGGATCACTGAAATGTATAATAATAATACAATATTTTATAATAAAAAAATAAAATAAAATAAAAAGCTAAATAGAAGCATGTATTCTGTGGCTTGTATATTTGAAACAACATTTAAAAATATACATATTTTAAATAACTGAAAAATATTTACAGAAATGCACACATTTTCTCTGAAAAAAGCCACCATATAATTATTGTGACTACTGAGAAATCAGATGAATAATTTCCTGCAGATATTCTGCCAACAGGATGTTCCTCAATTTTCTCCACAACACTTCAGGTCAGCAAAAACAGGAACAAAATCACTCTATTAAGATGAAGAGTGAGGCAAACATGCCGTCGTTGTAAGGATTTTTTTAAAAGCATAATGAGGTAATTTTCGGTACAAGCTGCGTCCCTGTTGTGCTCTTAAGCTGCATAGTGGTGTCGTTGCAGTAGGCATTATAGCACATCCTACTCCCATCAAAATCTCTTACTGCTTCTACACAAGGTCCATATTCACCCCAAGTGCACTTAAAGACACTTCATATAAACTTTATCCTGGGTGTCTACCATTAAGAGCGGTACACTCGTAACTTTCTCGCCTGGCTGCAACAACTAAACCCCATAGATGCTGACGGTTTCAAAAAAACCTCTTTGAAATATTTCTCTCTCTCTCTAGAGAGGATTAAAGTGAACATGAAATCAAATTTCACCCTATTTACATTCTAAATGCACTTTCCTGGACTTATTGTGCATGTATTATCAGGCACGTTACTCTAAAGAAAAAGAACGCCAATCCAAGTTGTCATCATCTTGCAGTAATGCCTTGAAGCATTTTATTCATACAACCAGTAAAATTCACTCAACTTACCTGAAAGCTGCCATCTCTCTGAGAGTGAGATTATAATAATAATAATAATAATTATTATTATTATTATAATAATAATTTGTTACATTTATAAAGCTCTTATAAAGGAGGAAATCTCTTCGACCACCACCAATGGGCAGCATCCACCTGGATGATGCAACGGCAGCCATATTGCGCTATATGCTCACCATACACCAGCTGATTGGTGGAGAGAGCATCTGTCCTGCTGTGTTTGATTGGGCAAATGCTCTCCAAAACCACAGCTCTGCCCCGGTACGGGTTGTGTCAGGCCATTCGTTAGTCTGTTTGTTTGATGAGAACAAGATAAAATGTAGTTTCAGTAAACGCGTCAAGAATCCGTACAGCTGTAGCAGCGCAGGACTTTTATTTTGCTGTGCGGAACTGCGTAAGAACTGATGATGGAATAGTTTGGTCTTCGGCTGACCGATTAGCAGAAAGGGGGGCATAATTCCCGCCCACATGTAGAAAACAAAAATTCACTGTTTGTTCATTTTTCTACCTCTGAACGAAAAAAAAAAAAAATCAAGCCAAAATCTCGTTTTTTGTTTTTCTGAAGAAAAAAATTAGAAAACATTTTTTTTTTCATTTTCTACTTTCAATATTAAAATGAAAAAAAAAAAAAAAATGATTGAACGTATGATACATGAATTGTTAGTCTGCACAATTTTTATTGTGTGATATAGGTCTTATATTGAATTCATAATGGTTTTAATAAGGTCTTAATTTAGATCCTGATATAAGAATAGCTTAATTGTAGTTTGAGTACTTTATAATTTGGCAAGCTTTCCAGAATTTCCCCCAAGTCAGTGTGTATGTGAGTCAATTAATGATATTTGCAAACTTACTTAGCCACTAATATCCATTCTGAATTGAGTTTGACAGCTGCGGATATCTTTTTAAATCTCATTTTATGTGCTGATTTCAAAAACGTCAGACATGAATATGTTTAAATGGTTGGTAGATTGTATAATTGAATTGACCTCCAACAGATTTGTTCATTCCCTGTGTGAATTGAATTGCTGGTTTTTCCTTCTCACCCACTTGAACGAACAACCGAGCACAAGTTCCCATAGTCCCACTCCCAGAGCTCATCAAAAGGGCCATTGTACTTGTCTCTATCAAGTTCATGATTAAAATAAGTCTTTGAAAAACATCTCGGTGCTGCTAGATTATTTTAGTGTTGTTATTTGTGGTTTCGAAAAACGAATAGATGACAAAGCAAGGCCCCTGAGATGCAATATGCGGCCTCAAACCCAAGACATTTTTATACAGCAAGGGTTCATTTATATTAATGCATCCTCGGCTATTGGTATTCATGGAAGTGTTGGCATCTTTGTGTTTACACATATTTTTAGGAGTGCGAGGAGGGGGGAAGTGAAATTTAAATGCAATGATATAGCAGAGGGTGCAGTACTAAAGTTTTGTATCTAACAAATTCACTTTGATGGTATACATTTTATGTGCACTGCGCCGAAGATCAGAGCAACTGATGGAACGTGGGACGCCGTTCGGAATCAAAGATCTTCCATAGGGAGGTGAACGCAGATGATGGAGGCTTTTATCGGCACGATGTCTGCTGAAACTTCCACCAGTCAGCACATCTTATCTATCGTGTTACTTGGGCATTTCACGTTCACCTTTGGGATGAGCCAGAGAATTGGACCGTGGGTCTTTTTTCTGCTAAATTTATGGAAATGTATGAGGCGTGAGCTTAAATTGTTATTTGGTTGCTTTAAAAGCAGCTAGGGCCTTTGGCTATTTTGATACAGTTCATTTTATGCCTGTCAAAGACTGTAATTGGACGACCCTATTTGCTGTCAGTATCACCCTTTTGAAGTCAACAGAAAGCTGGAAGTGATGTGCACCACTCTGGGCTGCATCCTCAAAACAATTCCTTATCCTTTTTTGGCTTTTCTCCCTCAATAGTCTCTCAAAAAAATCCTTTTATTTCCTCCAGAGTTTATTTTGGGTTGTTATTCTGCGGTACTGCACGGAGTGGTTGGCGGTGCCGGGGGAAAACAGGATATCTTGTGGGTGATGTTTACTGTAATCTCTCTTTGTCTCCTTTTTGCCGTTTTCTCTTACACTTTTGATTCCAGAGTTGCTGATGTGGCCACAAGTATAAAGAGCTGACATCTGTGGATGCTCTTGATATTTTCCCCCATGAATAACAATATTGGCTTTGCAGCTTCTCTCTAACAGTTGGGCAATCATGTCTTCTAGGATTTGGACTCCAGCTCAGAGGTCGATGAAAGCTCAGATGATGACAGCACTCTGGACGGGGACTTGAACAACTCCCCGTCACTCTCCGACCATGAAGAAAAGCACCTCCAGACAAGAGACTTCCATAAACATTACCTCAGCTGCTCCAGGAAAGGCCAAGAAGGCCACTCCAGCATGGTGGACAGGCTTTTGGAGAAGTATGGGACTTGCATACCCAACCATGATCCACGTCTGTACACTGCCACTGCAGCCAATACTAGATCCATTGCTGGATATTCAATCTTAGCCTTTCCTGACTTCTGGGGACATCTGCCTCCACAAGTTCAAGAGCCCATGGCTAAAAGACCACCACATGTGCAGAGGTGAGCAATTCAATCTTTCATTTCAATTATGCCCCACACATAATTGACTAAGGAAAAGAGTTCATTCATTTTCAGACCACATTCTCAACTGGTTTTTCAAGTGGCGACCCAACAAGGTATTACAATTGATTCACATGCAAAAGGAACAAAAGGTCTTGCATAGTAAATATTGAGAATTATTAATACGACATTTATTATATAGGATAATTCAACAGTTTTTAGTGCCACCATGTTTATATTATTTAAAAAAAGAGAGAAAAAAGGAAATAAAGAATAGATTCATAAAATATACTGTGTATGAGATGTTTTAAGAAATGGTTTTTATTTTAGTAATGCTGCTTTTTTCACCATCTCATTCTAAAAGTTATATATAAAAAGCTAATTTTAATTTTACCTTTCTTCAAAACATACCGGTCAAAAGTATGGAAACATTACATTTTTTTTATGTTTTTATTTGATCAAAGATAAATAAAAAAAACAGCAATTTATGGAAATTGTAATTTAAAATAAATGTTTTCTATTTTAATATACTTAGAAAAAATTATATTTTGACTAAATTATGTTCATTTTTAACTTTTTAATCATCATTGAATCCTGAATTTTTTTTCACATATTCCAAAAAAATATTAAGCAGAACAACTTTTTCCAACATTGACAATAAATCAGCATATTAGAATGATTTCTGTTAGATCATGTGACACTGAAAAACTGCGTAATGGCTAATGAAAATTCAGCTTTGCATCACAGAAATAAATTATATTTTATAGTATTTATAGTATTTTTTATAGTAAGTATATTAAAATAGAAAACCATTCTTTTAAATTGTAATAATATTTCACAATATTACTGTTTTATCTTTATTTTTGATTAAATAAATGCAGGTTTAATGATCATAAGATTCTTTTTTTCAAAAACATAAATTTCCAAACATTTGTATAGTTCTAAACAAAGCTCCAGCAGAACCGTTGTGTGTCTCTGAGTAACACAGTGGTGTTTCATTACTGAATGAATTTGCGATTTTTAACAAATTGAGTGAGCCAATAATAGATTGGTGCAGGTATGATGTCACTTTTGTTGGCCAACTGGCAGTTGGTGCTTTTTTTATTAATATTAATTAGGTTATTTTTTTATTTTTTTTCCATAGGCTTTTGGAATATCGCAAGTACAATGTCATACCTGCACCACTCTAGACAGTGTCCCATTCATAAAGGCATTCACTTGCTTCGTTCCTGAACAAATCAGCCGTTTTGAATCAATTGAATGAATGAATGAATGACTGAATGACTCGCTCATTAAGAAAGTGAATTTACATTACAGATAACAAAAATGCAAAGTGCTTTCTATTATATGCTTATCTAGCAGTATTTTCCCCTGCTGTTTTTGACCTGTTTTTATCAAACACATAGATATTGTACAGTTTTCTTCTTCTAATCAGCTATGAAAGTCTGTATTGCAAAAACTATCCTGAGTCAACATCGAGCGCTCTCCATTTACCCGTGATCACATTTAATATTCAATATTAAAAGATTTAAAGAGACAGCCGCTTTGAGAGACGCATCTGGGGAATGGAGTAGAATTACTCTAGTGTTTTGTTAGCTCGTAAAAACTGTGCCATTACAGACTGCAGAAAGCATTCATGGGAAAAACAACAAAAAGATGTTTGGTTCCATATAGACGCTTTCAAAACAACTCCCTGAAGATGCCTTAATTTGTACTTTTCGTTTTTGTCTTGGGTTTTTGCACAAATTCTGTGCTGCAGCTGTTTTTTACCTTATGCGTTTGCATGTTGAGATGGTCTCATTTGTCTAAATCAGATCGTGTGGACACAATTCAAGGCCTGTTCTCTATCGTTACTTACACATTGCCATATGCAAATGCTTGTAAACATCGGCACTGAGTCATTAAACTCGCTGTAAGTAGAATTGAAATCCATTAAAATATTTTCTCTCTTGTGTTGAACTCTCTTGCCTTAAGTGAGTCTTTTGCTATCGTGGCTGCTTTGCTCTACAGACACCCAAACTCTTTTCTACTGAAGAAAAGCACTTAAATCTATATCTAATTATGGTTGCCCCCTTCGGAAAACTTGTTTTTGCTGAAAACTTTCTTCAATGTGCAAGAGAGAGATTAATGGGAATAGACAATTATTTTAGTCATTCTGTAGTTTATTGTGTTTCCTCAAGGGTAAGATAAGTTTATATGGGTTCTATTGGTGTCATTTTAACTCAAAAATAGTCACTTTTGGAGTTTGAAGAAGAAAGTGTCAGACAGACAGACTGACATTTTGAAAAAATTCCACACATTGCTTCACACTCTACCATTGACTTATGAGGAGTGTAAAACCATTTGTAGTTGAATTTTACATCCTAAAATGTTCTTAAAAAAAAATAAAAAATTTTTTTAGACATGTTTGATAAATTATTTTGATTGTGGTTGCAGGAAATTTTACCCTGTGAGATGGTCTACACTCAGAACATTAATGAAGGACAGAAGGCTTGTTAATGTCTTATTGTTTTATAGCTCTTTCCATGAAGTAAACATTTTGATGAGAGCTCTCTCAGTTTATTGCCGGCCACGGCGGACAGTTAACTTTGTTTTTGCTCATTCATGCAACCCCATTATAATCTGAAATTTGCTCTCGGGATTGAAAAGTCCACAAAGATTGTTTTTTTTCTCTCTCTCTTTCTCTTGCGTGCATTTTGCTCATTCGCATCGGGAGAAAGGCCTTATTATTGTTTATCTGCGACAGAAATAATGCACACAAGCAACCATGAAAATTAGCCAATTAGCATAATACAGTGCAAAAAGATGAGGCGTCATAGATTTGATTTGGAAATGGCATCATCCAAACAGAATTGAGAACAGCCCCCCCCCCAATTATCACTGCTTTATGCAGACTTCTGCATACAGTATTATTTCGCCTGGCCACTTGATGTCATTTGTTAAAGTAATATGTAATGATACGACTGTCAAACCATTTGTTATGCTGTGTGTACAGTGTTTACTGCAAGAGCTCCCTCTGCAAATGAGACAATTATACTATAACAATACAATAACAATAACACTAATAAAGATAACTACTACAGATAAACGTTAAATGTATGGGGTCTTCACCTGAGACCCGCAGTGGCGGATTGATTGACAGCTGTCAGACTTGCGAAGATGGAGAGTGGCTGGAGTGATGGCAGAAGTTTTGCAACAGAGCGGTCATTCGAAGTAGAGGACTTTGAATTGTGTTTGGATACAGGGCCAGAGCTTTATCAATTCGAGTCGCTAGCTCAAACTGCGCTCTTAACTCCCGAAGCGTATGATGTTAGCAGAGCAGCAGCATGAAGAGAGAATGGGACCATTGACCTTATCTATGAACAGTCAAATCCTTATACTGAATGCCACTAAATATAGATCAGATACATGCGATGTATTTTTATTCAAACTAACTGAATCGATAAGCAGTGCAGGACCAATAAACTCAAACCTAATAGTCTATTATAAACAATTTCCTCAAATAAAAGTTATACTATATATATGGCAGAACGTTATGGAATTGTTGTTTTGTTACCACAGCAACCACTTGCGTGTCAAGGTTTGAACCAGGTGGCAACCTCCCCCAGTTTCTGTTGATGCCAATACTGAAGTAACTTAAACTGCAATTCCTCGACTGGCTACTAGCCTCCAGAATGGAGTGTATCGATTCATGATTCGGATCGCCAATGTCACGTGATTTCAGCATTTTGGCGGTTTGACACCAAATGAATCAATACGCTGATTCATAACGATTCAAAGCTTTGTTTTTGAAATCGGCCCATCACTATATAAGTCGTTATTTAGTTGTAGTTTTTTTGCGCAAAAAAAACTATTCTCGTCGCTTCATAAAATGATTGTAGAGCCACTGTAGTGAGATGGGTTTTTAACAACGTCTCTACAGGGCTCTACATAGCGCCCATTTTAGGCGCATTTACGCCTGAAAATTACTGCGAGCGACTGTGAAAATAGTGACCTGATCGATTCTCATGAATGGATGTGTAAAACAAACAGAATAAAAACTACAACTCCCAAAGTGCATCAACACTGAGAAACTGTTAGGCTACATTTCCTACTGCAATCATCTGCTTTTGTGTGCGACGGATTACACTTCAAACAGAGATTACAAGGTAAAACGGGTGTGACAACGCAGCCATGCGCACTTACCAGACACCTCACGCTGATGATTTGCAGCCAAATCAAAATGAACTGGAAATACCAAATTTGGATTATCATAAACAAGCTCAGAAATTAACGGATGCTGAGGGCAAAAATGCCAAAAAATACTTTATTAATAATACATTTAAAAAGCCCTTGAGTTCTTGAGTTGATTTTTTTTTTTTTTTATCACACATGCTATTTAAAAAATTAGCACAGTATCTGCGATTCG